>NC_133769.1:268028550-268192488 GCF_003597395.2 Chelonoidis abingdonii
CCACAAAGCTGCCACTGATGTTGGTCATAGTTTATGCACCTCAAAAGTTGTTTCATGTTGTCATAGGTTTCCTTCATATGGACTGCATGACCAACTGGAATTGATGGCAAAACATTGCTATTATGCAGCAAAACAGCTGTAAAAGACTCGTCTTCAATGAATCAATGAACAGTCTCCACTCATCTGGATCGTGAACAATGTTGAGGGTTAACATCACACCATCGATGTTATTGCAGGCTATAAGATCACCTTCCATGAAGAAGAGTAGGACAAGATCCTTTTGATGGTTACAGAACATGGAAACCCTAACATCACCTGCCAGGAGATTCCACTGTTGTAGTCTGGAGCCCAATAGCTAGACAAGAGCCAATCAACAATTTTAAGCATCATTTTCGTTCTCAGTGACCCAGAATTAGTAAAGTTTCACTACATTTATTTCAGAAGCATTTTGGCTGTAGAGCAGTGTAATTAGCTGGCTCAGAGATGGGACAATGAGTCTTTCACCCATAGGTTATCTAGTCAGGTTCTAATAGGGTGATGACCCATGCTCAGTATCATATTGTTGTGAAAGAAATGGATTTGAGATAATTCGCAGCCATCTATTACATTTACCTCCACCTAAGCTGGAAGTGAGGACTCTACACAGAAATAATTTGGCCTTTCTTAGGCAGAAAAAAACAGCTGCAAGCTGCAGTTTTACTGACAGGGATAGATAAAGTGAAAGAACAGATTCATGAGAGAGGGGCAGGGAAATGTGGAAAACTGACCTTGATTCTGGTTGTTGTCTGTGTTTGTAAGTTTCATTTTTTTTCTTTTCACTGAAGCTCCTTTGCTGATGAAGAGAATAATGAATTGGTATTGGCTGTTACTAGGGAAATTGTTAGTGTATTAGAGGCTATTGTGAGTTATACACTTTGTTCAGAGAAAATGTACAGTGAGTTTAGTTTGAAAGTGTGCTGTGGAACAGTCCAAGGAAGCTTTTCTTTGGGCAAGAATCTGGTACCTAAAAACCCCAGCAGCTGGATGGAAGGAGGGCTCCCTGAAGGCTGATTGTTGATTCCTCAAAACCATCTCAAATTTTGGATAAATATAAATGCTCTGAATCTACTGTGATGTCATATACGGGTGTATGTGAGACCCAATTAAAAAGTAGTTTTAAGTAAAAACACTTTGTGCCAATCATTTATCAAACAGAGGAGCTGATTTATTCCTGACACCGCCTGGAGAGAAACAGTTAAATTAAAATGTGTTGATGATTTCAGACAATATGCTAGTGGTGAGTACATCACAAAATCCACCAATATAATTGAACTTGGTCTGGCTGTCTTAGTAGAGACTCCAAAGACTAAATTTATATAGACTGAACTGTTCTTTCATTTTACATCAGTGGTCGGCAACCTCTGGCACGCTGCTCGCCAGGGTAAGCACCCTGGTGATCCGGGCCAGTTTGTTTACCTGCTGTGTTGGCAGGTTCATCCGATTGCGGCTCTCACTGGCTGTCGTTCACCATCCCAGGCCAATGGGGGTGGCAGGAAGTGGCACGGGCCAAGGGATGTGTTGGCCTCAGCATGGCCACTGGGATGATCATGGGCTAAGCTTAAGAGCTTCCCTCGGTACTTACTTGGACCCACCAACCGTTTTTGTGGATGCCAGTCTTGCTGGTGTCCACCAGAAAGAATTTCCTTGTATAAAAGTCCTTGGTCTATAGCAAACCGGGATTGGTTAGAAGAGCTGAGAGGCAGTGGGGTGCTCCATGCCGCCACCCAAGCTTTCTGAAGGCTGTCATCTGCTTCCTGCTCAGTCTGGAACAAGCAAAAGTTAAACACCAAAGAAATGACAGTCTCAGATTCAGCTAAAATTATCCTTTAAATTGAAAAAAATAATGCTAGATTGGGGTAACAAAAGACCGTAATGTCAACCTCTAATGGCTCCCTTGCTTTAAAAATGCCAAGCCACCAAAGCAGCAGAAAAAAAAAATTCTCTCTGGCTACTTTTAAACCAAACCCTTTCTCTCTTGCCTAAATCCCCTAGCAAGAGAAAAAGAAAATATTAATACTCTTAACTGGCTTCTGGAATTCTTATCTTTCCCCACTTCCTTGGCCACTTCATATCATAAGCTTCCCAAAATTCTGCGACGCTTAGCATCCAAGAAATCTGGGTGCCTGCATGAACCCCTCTAAGCCTAATTACCAGGCTTAGCTTTGATCTCACTGCCACCACCATCCAAAATTCCAGGTTTGGGCTCCCTCTGGTCCCCCCAAAACTCTTCCCTGGAGGGACCCCAAGATCTCAGAGAACTCTGAGTCTCACAACAAAGAGAAATAACCCACTTCCCTTCCCCCCTCTCTCCCCACTCAGAATTTTCCTCTCTGGGTAAACCTGAGAGTTTACTGATGAACCCTCTTTACATCACAATACCAAGAAGCATGGTCTCCTTTCTTCCACAAAGAGACAAACCTCAAAGAAAGCGAAACATAAAAAAAATTCTAATCTCTCTTCCCCCTCTCACCCAATTCCTGTGCTTGCACGAGCTCTACCTCCGTAGATCTACACAAAAGAGAATTTCCCTCCCTTCATTCCTTAGCCTACCCTGAGAGAAACTCAAACAACTCTTTAAAAAAGAAAAGTTTATATAAACAAGAAGAAAAAAGACACAAAATATTCTCGTGTATTAAGTTTGACAATACACAGGGCTATTGCTTAAAAGAAATATATGATGAATAAACAGCCTTATTCAAAAAGAGATACAATTTAAACATTCCAGCAACTACACACATGTAAATACAAAAAAAACAATAACAACCTATTGTTTTTTCAACCTTTGTACTTACAACTTTGAAACTGAAGATTAGAAGCTTACAGATAGAAAAGATCCCCTCTCATAGCTGAGAGACAGACAAAGACTCCAAGTCAAACATTCCCTCCCCTGAGCTTTTAAAAAATCCGGTTTTCTGATTGGTCCTCTGGTCAGGTGTTTGGTTCTCTTTGTTAACCCTTTGCAGGTGAAAGAAACATTAACCCTTAGCTATCTGTTTATGACAGCAGGTTCGTCCGATTGCGGCTCCCACTGGCTGTGGTTCACCATCCCAGGCCAATGGGGGTGGCAGGATGTGGCACAGGCCAAGGGATGTGCTGGCCTCAGCTTCCCGCCTCCCCCATTGGCATGGAATGGCGAACTGGGGCCAGTGGGAGCTGCGATCAGCCGAACCTGCCAACACAGCAGATAAACAAACTGGCCCGGCCCTCCAGGGTGCTTACCCTGGTGAGCCGCATGCTCGAGGTTGCCGACCCCTGTCTTACATGGTAGGTGTGTAAGTCAAGTCTAACAGATATTGGTGCAAAAGCTTGTGGTGGCCAATACTTGCACTTATCTTGCCTATGGATAAACAGAGCACTTCACCTTCTAATGTAGTCAATCTGATACATTTCACAAGCAATAAAATTGTATTTTCTTTTGAAAATGTACATGACTGAACAGCACCACTGTTTGTAAAACAGGTCTCACATTTTGGTGTGATAGGCTTCTTCTTACTGCTCTAATGGCACAAAGCAGCCCTAAAGATAACATAGATAGCCACTACAGGAGAAAGCTCAAGTAGCATAGAACCACTCTAAGCAGATTCTATGCTAGAATCTTCTTAATTGTCAGTTTAGGGGGCACGGGTGGGGAAACCATGATGTTGCCAGGCTTGCTGATGCGCTACAGGTTTGCAGCTGCCATATCAGCCTTTTGGAACCTTTGCTAGTTGCTGCAAATTGCAGCAGCCTTTAGGTTGCTCTAATTTACACAGGGAACCAGACCTGAGGAATCACAAAGGACGGTCTTGCACGGAGTATGTCTGCATCAATCCCATTGATCAGGGTTTAAATGTATTTTTTGAGTTCCATACTGTTCTTTAAAATAACTCATATTCCCTGTCCTTTTGCACGGTTATAAGCTCCTCCCTTAGAAGTAAACTAGTCTTCCATTTTGTTAGGTCTTCTTCCTATATTGGAATAAACTTATACGTTATTATATATTTTCTCGATTAAAATGTTTTACCCACATTTTCAGTCTTTGCATTAACTGGTTAAATTCTGTGATGCACAGAATTTAACATTCCTGGTTTTAGAAGTGTAATATTTAAAACTACTTAGATTTAACACAAAACGTTATAATTCCTGATTGTTTGTTTGTTTGTTTGTTTTTTTCATTGAGAGTATTGTGAGGCCTTTGAGCGAACAATTAATTTACTTTATACTAAAGATGGGCCAAAACTACAAAGTTTGGATTTAATGTGAGCATATTGAATATTAAGTATAGATTCCAAGAAAAATTTTTTTAAGGATTATTACTTGCAATATCTCATCCACTTATTGACCATCTAGTTCTGCTTAGCTTGAGAATATTATATTATAAACCAGTGTGGATTTTTTTCCACATTCTGGGCTATTTCTTAAATAGTGATCCTCTTTTGTATACCTCCCTTTATCATTCCCAACCCCGTATCACCATCCTCGACCCCAATAATTATCATACTTGGTTATATACAAAAATAATTAGTCAGATCTCAAGGAATCAAAATGAAAATAAAGTTGATTTAATGCAATAGGTGCATATACTTAGTTATGTTCCCAAGTTTTGTGTCACTAAATGGATAAAACTGTTCAATTTCCATTTTGAAATTCTTTTAGAATCAAGTGAAAGGCTTAGACATAAGAGTCTATCATCTATATTTTCAGATGTTCAAGAAGCATGGGAGGGGGAGTTAAATTCTCTCTTCTCCTGAACCCTCCAGGTTCTCATAATTTGTTCTTCCTCTCCATATGATAGTCCCACCATCATTTCCCCCTTTTAAAAAAAAATAACAGTCCAAGCAGCAGCATACATGGTTAAAGTCCACATCCCTCCACAACTGACTGTTTATTTCATGCACGAAGTGAACCATACTGTCCACACTGAGGAGAGACCCTGTGCAACCAACATGGTTCCACCACAGGAAGGGGGCCGCATGGGATGTATGAACCCCATGTGTAGCACACATTTTATGTTTCTGCAATTTTTCTCCCTTTCTCAGCCAACTGATTTTATAAAATACAAAAGTATGCTCCCATATGTGGAAAAAATAGTTGACTATCCAACCCCATTCTTTGATTTCTACTAGATCCTGGCTGGCACATTAATACGCATGGAAATTCATAGAATCATAGAAGAGACCTCAGGACATCATCTAGTCCAACCCCCTGCTCAAAGCAGGACCAACCCCAACTAAATCATCCTATCCAGGGCTCTGTCAAGTTGGGCCTTAAAAACCTCTAAGGATGGAGATTCCACCACCTTCCTAGGTAACCCATTCCAGTGCTTCACCACCCACCCAGTGAAATAGTTTTTGCTAATATCCAACCTAGACCTCCCCCACTGCAACTTGAGACCATTGCTTCTTGTTCTGTAATCTGCCATCACTAAGAACAGCTTAACTCCATCCTCTTTGGAACCCCCTTTACATAGTTGAAGGCTGCTATCAAACCCCTCCCCTCCCACCGCCTTCTCTTCTGCAGACTAAATAAGCCAAGTTCCCTCAGCCTCTCCTCAAAGTCATGTGCCCCAGCCCCCTAATCATTTTTATTGCCCTTCACTGGACTCTCTCCAATTTGTCCACATCCTTTCTGTAGTGAGTGGCCAAAAACTGGATGAAATACTCCAGATGTGGCCACATCAGTGCTGAATAGAGGGGAATTTCATACACTAACATGGCTATTATAATATAATATCATCATTAACAAATCACCTACTGGCTTTTGAAATAACATCACTTATACACTCTAATTACATTTAAGTTATTTATTAATATACTCATATTTCAAATATGAGTATATTTAAATGTTTACACTAATGCCAGATTTTAACTGATGATAAAACTCAGTTCAACATCCTGACCAAAAAGTGAAGTCCATTATCTCCCATACAGTATCTATTGTTAAGCAAATAGGATTTACCCTCCCCTCATGTAACCAGTGCAGACTTCAGCTTGCATGTGTGATTTCTGACCTCAGCATCATAATGGATGGTAATTTATGTAAAAGAGCTTGTTAATTTAAGTTAGCTCCCTTTCATACATTTCCAGGGAAAAAAAATCATTTTGTTCATTACTCTCTGTGGCAAAAGGGAGTTAAAAAGCAGGTTTATGTTTTGTCCCATCTTCCCAACATTATATTAAAAAGGAAATTGCATTCCTTAAGGAACACTGGGGATCCATGCATGCAGAATGTCCATGGATTAAGGTCTCCTTGTGCATTTTGGTATCTCTATATTTACTGCAGAATTTAAGTTTTTATTTAAAAAAAAATAATCAAGGGCATAATCCTGGAATACTCACTTACATTCATGTTTCCACTGAAGTTAATGGGACTATTTATGTGAGGAAGGTCTGCAAGGTCCTAAGGCCAATATTTTCAAATTTGGCTGTTTCATCTTAGACAATTAAATCCATATCACATGTCTAAATAAAGGTAGCCTACTGAACACTTCAAGTTCTCAGTAGCATCTGTGAAAATCAAATCACTATATTAGGTCTCTAAATTTGAATTTAGTTGTGTAATGTCAGGTATCCAACTTTGAAAATTTTGGCCACAGTCTACCTCTTCTGGTTGTAAAGATAACCCTACAAATGTAAAAAGAAGCAGTAAAAAGTGTGTACTGTCCTATTTATCTCAATAGCAAGTGGCTCTGAAGCTTCATAATGTCAATTTAAATGTCAGCTTCACTGCAGAAATATCCACGTAACATGCTTATCTGACACGGTTAGAAGTTCCATTCATTTTAAAGGACTCTTGTTTCTTCATTAATATAGGATTTTAGGGTACCTAAATGTCTCTGCAGGGGATGTCAGTAGACTAGGAGGCCATGGGAGAAAAGGCTGGAGGGCAAGAGCCATGGGAGGAGTCTGAAATATTAGGGGGGAAGAAGAGACTTTTACCCCATATGTACATACAATCACATAGTGATAAACTCTAATTTAATTACTTGCATTAGCTGTCAAGCAGTTGTATGAGACCCTAAGTGCTAACAGGCAGGGAATGCCCTTTGAGAGTCTGTCTCAAGGCCATTGTCCTCTTCTTATTGACATCCCTCTTGCAGATCCACTTTTAACATGACACATGTCAGAAACCTCTCGAGCAGGGCCACTTTAGATATAAAACAGGGAAGCCTACAGGCAGGGCATTTGCAGACAATGTACACCCTCTCTCTGGTCTGAAATAGCCCAAATCTTATGACCTTCAGGGCATGCTACAAGACTAGCTTTAAGAGGTTTGCTGAACTGGCAAACCTCAGCCAGAGGTGATGTAAAGGGAAAGTGGTGAATGTTTTATTTGCATTATTTTTGTGCTGCAGGGTTACTAAATATTATCAAACATTATGGATCATTTTTCATTGATTTTCTGTCTCTTTTCAGTAATTGTCAGAGGCACCTAGGATGTCAGACAGGTGCTCTTGGTCATTTTATAAATGTAAATTATAAACACGAGAAACTAATTGGTAGATTATGGCTTGTTATTGATATGTGGAGAGTCTCTCTCACCCATGCAAAAATTCAATGTCAATAAAATATACTTCCTAATCTGGCCAATTAAGACCTTGACCACTTTAATGTATATACTATGCCCCCTTTTCTTATTCTTTTGTCCATCTTTTGATCCTGCAAACACTTCTGTAGATGCTTAAATGTACTCATGTGTGTGGACTGTTCACATGAGTAAAGTTAAGCGTACATGTTTCCAGGCCTGGGGCTTTGGTTTGTAAACTTTTTACAGCAGGGGTCATGCATACCTTTATTTTTAGAGAGTGCCTGATATAATGAGGGAGCAGCTATAAAAAAATAATAAATAAAATAATAATAAAGGTTGCTAGGTTTCAAAACTGTCCCAGTAAAACTCTGATCTTACTCCATTAAAGGACTGCAAAACCTGCCTTATAGCAGTAAACTCAAGGAGCTCAATTTATTTATCTCTACAAAGAGAATGTTAAGGAGTGACTTGATCACAGTTTGTAAGTACCTACAAGGGAAACAAATATTTGATAATGGACTCTTCAATCTAGCAGAGAAAGGTATGACAAAGTTCAGTGTTTGGAAGGTGAAGCTAGACAAATTCAGACTGGAACAAAGGTGATAATTTTTAACTGAGAATAATTAACCATTGGAACAATTTACCAATGATTGTGGTGGATTCTCCATCACTGGCAATTTTAAATTTAGAGTCGATGTTTTTCTAAAACATGTTTTAATTCAAACAGGAAATATTTTGAGGGAGTTTGATGGCCTGTGTTATGCAGGAGGTTAGACGCATGCTCACAGTGGTCCCTTCTTGCCTTAGAATCTATGAATCTCCAATGAGTCCTTCCAAGAGCCTGGAGAACAGCATGGGACAGTTTTGAGCCCATCATCTCAATTCATCCTCCTGCTTGTTTGATGAATTAGCATAATATCATGTCTTCCCTCCTCAGCAAGGTCTAGGCTACTAGCCACCTTGTCACAGCCTTGCTTCCAGCTCCCATCAGGCTGAAGGAGTGAGAATGGGCCTGAAAATAGACTCCAGGTCTCAGTTATACACCAGACACTGAGCAGCAAGGTTGTTTAAGCAGATTTTTGATTGTGCAACTAATTGAGATGCACGTAACTGTCCTTAAAAATGATGATGAAAGACAACGCACAATGTTGTCAGCTGAGAAGCATTGGGCTTCTGAAAAGGATTTGATGGGGTTTCTATTAAATTTGTTCCAGCAGCAGTTTCCAGTGCTCCCATTCAGAATTTTTTTTTCTACTTATGACTCGCTTGGGCTCCATGTCTGCAAATTCTGGCACATACGCAAACTGCTGCAGTCCTGCAGAGCCCTACTGAGTTCAGCAGAACTCCATGTAGATGCAGCAGTCCATCCACATGCAAGAAGTTAGAGGATCACTACCTCAGCTTTTTGTTTGATAAGCTGAAAATGATTGTGATGTCACCAGTGCTCAAGTCCTGAAAAAGCAGCGCCGGAACTCATGATTTTGAGAATAAATATTTTTTTTACTCCATACCTGAAAGATGCTATATACATTTCATTCTCCATTGAATCAATATATCAAATCTGCTTATATAGGTTTGTCGCTTGTTGTCAAAAACTATGGGCCTGAGTTCCCTCAGGTGAGTCTGTGGCTAGCCAGCTCAGCCCTCATGATTGTTAACTCACGCCACCTGGGCTGCAGCAGAATCACCTGACTGGAGCCTACATGTCTGCTCAACAGCAGCGGCAAGGTGCTGATTGTTCAATATATCTGCCCACAGCTGGGATCACTCCTGTACCTGCCTTGTTCCCAGCCTCGCTTCTGCTTTGCTCCAGTCCAGTTCCAGTGTGCTCCAGCCTTGTGCCCTTGCCCAGAGCCTGACTCTGTCTTTGAACCCTGATTCATTCCATGGCTCCTGTTGCCAGTTCTGACCCTGGGCTGTGACTCCTGATTCCTTTTCCTTGTTCCAGTCACTAATCAAACTTTAGCTCTACGCATTAGGCTGAGCCCCATCTCTAACCACTGGCCTCTGGCTTTAACCATTAGATCAGATCACCCATCGCCTAGTCTGTGACAGGTGTGCTGCCTCTTCAGGTATCCATTTCCATGATTTTGTATCATCTGCTGACCAGTGCTTTGCAAGCCACTTTTCCATTTATGAAACTGGATTTAAAGAATGCACAGAGATCCAAGCAAGCTAATGAACATCAACAGTGAAAGCTGAGGTACTTTGAAACTGTGGTACACAGGAGTTTAGATGTTGTTCGTTATGCTGAACCCTCTTTATGTGTCTTTAGATCACAGGAATTATTTCAATATCAAAGACTAGAGGTTTGAGATCCTCAGGAGCCTCTTTGCCTTCACTGTCAATAGTCACAACAGATTTCCTTAATCAGTTCAAAAGTCAGATGTAACTTTACATAATTTCTTCAGCTTCCTCTCTCCCTTGTACCAAGGACTCTTTCTATCTAGTTGCCACTTACTCGGATCTAAGACATGTATCTGATCTGTCAACTTTTTGAAATCAGAACATTCTGTTGATTATGCCCACCAGGAACGATAGAGCGATTCAAGGAAGCTGTAATATATACCAAGATATAAGGTTGTAGACAACCAGCAACAATTTTTCCATAGCTTAAATTGCTGATTGTTTGTTGCACATTTCAACAGTCATACTGACTTTAAAACCTGTTCAACACCAGCTTGATCTGTATCCAATATATGTAGAGGAGCTTCTTGTTTTTGATTGCCTCTCCAGATCTTTTGAACATCAGATTCACTTGAGCTAAGGTGACATCATCTCTTTGTCAGTATTCTGACACTTTAATTACCTCCTCTAGCATATGTATCAAATGTCTCAAATTAAAAAAAAAAAAATCTTCAGAGCCCAATGATTTAGCAGGCCACCAGAAAGTCTCTTGGGTCTCAGCACTGTGTGACTGATCTTCAGATGCAACTGTGAAATTCGCATGAAGAGCTGCATAATTTTTCTGCACAGCTGATACTTCTCTAAAACTGGAAACCACCCAATGTACCATTACAGTTTTTTCAATCTTAAGTTATACACTGAGTTTGGAGACACAAGCATCAAGTTCCCGTTGATTTGGGGGCAAATTGGCTGTAAACTGAGTGCGCCTTGTGATTCAATCCCTTAAATAGTTCCTCTTGTCCATGTAAATTTTGAGTGATATATTTCTCCAACTTCCTTGATGGTATCTCCAACATTAAGTTCAATTCTGCAGTGTGAGGCATGGGTCACTTGCTCTGCACCTTGAAGTCTTTAAACTATGATTTGAGGACTTCCGTGGCTCAGACACAGGTTTGATACAGGAGTGGGTGGGTGAGATTCTGTGGCCTGCATTGTGCAGGAGTAGGTTGACCAGACAGCAAATGTGAAAAATCAGGACAGGGAGTGGGGGGATAATAGGATCCTATATAAGAAAAAGACTCAAAAATCAGACTGTCCCTATAAAATCGGGACAGCTAGTCACCCTATGCAGAAGGTCAGACTAGATGATCATAATGGTCCCTTCTGACCTTAAAGTCTCTGATTCTATGAATATGGTCTTTGTGAACCCACTGCATAGTCATACCATCTATGCCACATTTCCCTAGTTTACTTAAGAGAATACCATGTGAGAATGTGTCAAAAGTCTTAGTAAAATCAAACTATATCATGTCTCCTGCTTCTCCCCTTATCTGCTAGGTCAGTAATCCTGTAAAAGAAGGAAATAGGAACTATGCAGAGTGGAATTGAATGTTTGAAGAATTTAGCAACCAAATTCTGAGAAGTATCTGCATTCTTTTATCACCCATAATTTGGCCAAATTTCAGCATTTTTTCACAGAAATAGCAAAATGCACATTTTTGACATCACAGTGACTCCCTACCAAATATCAAGTCACTGTTCCAAAGAATGGAACCCTAGTGAAAGGGATTCTAAAAAAAATTCCATTAATTAACATGGGAAAAACAATGTCTTCTCCATATTCATGAAAACAGCTGATCCACTTAGGCTGAAGCTTTCCAGAACAATTAATCTTCAGGCAGACATCTTGCATGGAAAATCTGAGCATGAACCATTAAAATTTGGAAAAGTATTAAGCAACTGAAAACAGGGTCTTATAATGAAAAGTGTAGAGCAACCTTAACCAGATGCATAGATACCTGCAGCACTTAAATTAAAAAGGAATTGTAAAATTAAAATGTGTAGAACATATACCTCAAAGGACCAGTATGGTTTTCTTCAAGATCAATTACATGTGCACATAGGGGTATGCATGCAGTCTATCACATGACAGCAATAAAAACTCTCTGAAGAAAAATCTTTAAGCAAAAGCCTTGAAAAGAAAAATCTTATGAAAACTCACTTCTTAGAGCATAATATCTCTGCTGCTTCTATTTTTCTTTCAAAGTTCAAAAGACAACTATAGTCTGACAAATATATTACAAATGTTTGAATTCCAAACATCTTTATTTAGGTAGTTGTAAAAATCTCTTCAGTTCTTAATCATATCTCTGACATTTATTTTGTGCTGTTTTGCACCACAAATTTCTCGGAATATCAGGTTTCCTGTAAAGTAACTCACTGTTGATTTTTCTTGTATCGAAGTTTTTAGGCCTGAGAGCACAAGGACACTTTAACTTGGTCAACACGGGGGAAATTCCACCTCAAATTCTAATCGGTTTTAAAAACTGTTCAGAAAAAAAAATGATTTCAAACCATTTGAAGCCATAGTGTAGATCAGACTCTGGCAGTCTAAATCAATTTCACTTTGTCAAATTATCTTCAGACACACAGATAACTTCGGGCCCTTTCAATTAAGAAATTTTTACGCTAGGTAAAGGCCAGCAAATCAATATGAATTCACTTTCATGAGTATAACAGTTATTTTCAAAGGTGGGGTTGGTGCAAAACAAACTTTGAATTCCACAAACAGAGAAGGTTTACAGTTACAAACATTCTTCAGTAAGCCTGTCTATGTATGAGCACTACATATGCCAGGGTAGGCATCCTCTGGCATGCAGCTCACCAGGGTAAGCCCCCTAGCAGACTAGACCAGTTTGTTTACCTGCTGCCTCAGCAGGTTTGGCCGATCGCAGCTCCCACTTGCTGCGGTTTGCCGCTCCAGGCCAATGGGGGCTGCAGGAAGCGAGGCGAGCCGAGGGATGTGCTGGCCACAGCTTCCCACCACCCCCATTGGCCTGGAATGGCAAACCGCGGCCAGTGGGAGCTTCAGTCGGCCAAACCTGCAGAGGCGGCAGGTAAACAAATTGGTCCGGCCCGCCAGGGTGCTTATCCTAGCGAGCCGCGTGCCAGAGGTTGCTGACCCCTGACCTATGCTGTCTCTATAAAAATTTCATATGAATCATACCTGGATTGTTTTCATGAAGTTCTTTCAAATCTTAATTACAATATTTTGGGACAACAATTCTTATACCCAAATGCCATATTTTATCTAGCGAACATTTATATTTCCTGTAAAAATAAAGTCTCATCTTCTAAATAGTTTCATACTTGTTTGGCCATCTATTTAATGTAAATGTGAGATAATCTCCATGAGACCTGACAGTATTATCTGAATATCACAGATAATTATGACACATATTAAGTGGCTTCTTGAATCCAGGATAAGGTTTCTTCAATATACATTGTGCCCTCTCTTAAGGGCAACCTAAAAAGTCCATCAGCATTAGCATTTTGTGCTGAAGAGGAAAATTTGATATCATACTAAAGACAATCAATAAAATTGCCCATTTCTGGAACTTGTAGGCAGCTATAACAGTATATATTTTTTTCATTAACCTCTAGGAAGAAGAGGTTGAGACAAGTTACTGGTGTATTTTTTTTTACTGTAAGTGTTCATGAAATTTCCACACTTCAGAAATGATAACTAAAGTGTCCCTCTCAAATCATCAACACTTTTGCTCAACTGGCATTAAAGGTCTTGACCTGCAAGAAATAGGATGACAGATCAGTATAATAAATAACTGCTCCCAATTTAAAAAGGTAAACATCAACAGCAAAAGCTTATTTATTGGGTGTCTCAGGATTATAGTGTACTAAGACAATAATGGGTATTAAAACTGTTTTAAGTTTCTGAAAACTGTGTAGGCATTGCTTTGTTCAAACAAATAGCTTTACTGGGTACTAGTTTTTAGGGGAATTTACCACTGAGGATATATCAGAAATGTATTGTTATCCTGTAGCGAGGCGGTGTGGTTCCCCTCCTCCACAGGGAGGGTTGAGCCCCGTCCATCTTCCCCCAAGGCGGAACTTCCGGGCGGAAGCCCCGCCCCTCAAAGGGTCAGGCGGCGACCCGGAAGTATAAAAGCCGGGCGCCGGCCTTCAGTTGGAGCTCAGCAGCCGGCGAGGGCAGACGTGCCGGCCGACCCTCGTCACTGGGAGGCTGCCAAGCTCCGAGACAGGGACCAGGCCTTGCCGGAACCGACCCGCAGCAACCACGACCCTGAGCTGCGGGAACTACCCACCGCTACCCAGCCCCAACTACGGCTTGGAGGAACTTCGGACGGACCTGGCCCAGCTACCCAGGAGTACCCCCGGATCTACCTACCGGACTGGGAGGAACCCATGACGGTAGACGACCCGGCGGACCAGGTAGGGAGCGAAGGGGGAGTGGAAAGTAGCCCGGGGCGGCTGACCACAGTCAAGCCGCAGAAGGCCCCGAGCCCGATGACCGTGTGTGTCGGTCAGGATCCCCACTGATCGCGCTGTCAGTGTGTTTCGGTTAGGATCCCCCCCGACACTCTGTCAGTGTGTTTCGGGCTGGATCCCCACCTGACCGCTACTAGCCCCGGCGACAAGCCGCTATTAGGGCCCCGGGCTGGAACGGCAGAGGAGTGGGTGGGCCTGCGTTCCCCCTGCCCCCACCCGTAGCCGATGGCAGTTATCCCCCTTCGCCCCACAGCTAACCGTGTGTGGTTGCTCTGCCCTGCCCCAAAGGGCCAGAGCCCTCTGACTGTTTTGTTTGCTCTGCCCTGCCCAAAGGGCCAGAGCCCCCTAACTGTATTTGCTGCTCTGCCCTGCCCAAAGGGCCAGAGCCCCCTGACTGTTGCTGCTCTGCCCTGCCCAAAGGGCCAGAGCTCTCTGACTGTTGCTGCTCTGCCCTGCCCCAAAGGGCCAGAGCCCCCTGTTTGTTGCTTCTGCCCTCCCAAAGGGCCAGAGCTCTCTGACTGTTTGTTGCTCCGCCCTGCCCAAAGGGCCAGAGCTCTCTGACTGTTTGTTGCTCTGCCCTGCCCCAAAGGGCCGGAGCTTAGTGAACTGTGTTTGGTGCCCCGCCCGATCCAAGGGCTGGGCCCCGATTAACTTTATCTCTGCTCTGCCCTGCCCAAAGGGACAGAGCCTAGTGTACTGTGTCTGGTGCCCGCCTGTATCCAAGGCGGGCCCCCCACTGACTTCGCTGTGTCCCAGTCCGCTCCACAGAGACCGAGCGTCCGGACAGTGGACCGTGGACCTGAGGGACAAGACCCGGAGAGAACAGGACGAGGCCGGTGTGGCTCCCCTCCTCCACAGGGAGGGTTGAGCCCCGGCTTCCCTCGTCACATATCCCTTTTGACCTGAGCAGTTAGACAAAAATCTGGGGCCCTGTTGGTTGTTTCCGTTAGGAGGAGAAATGGATGATAAACAGATTTTCATCAAAAACATCTGATTCTATTTACAAAAATATATACAAGTGTTTAGCCTCCTTTCACTGATCTTGACCTGCAAGTCCAAGTCCGGCTGAGTGCCTATAAATTGGTCCAGTGTCAATTTATCCTGGATGTCTTCATTGGTACCTGGATATGCCAGAAATAAAAGTCTCCAATAATCTTCTTCCAGTACAGGTGGGACCTCTTCTTTCCCTTTTCTTGCTAGGTCTGAGCTGTGCCCTGGTCAGTTCAGACTGACGTTTGAGTCCAAATTGCATTTCAAGGGCTTGTACGCTATCTGGATAACTCAGTCTCTTTTCAGGGGGTAAGTTCTGCAAGACCATCAGATCTGGGCCCATCATGTTGATTGCTGGAAAGCCCCCTTTCTGACCATTTCCCAACCATTCATTTCGGCTACAGTAACTCCTCACTTAAGGTTGTAGATATGTTCCTGAAACATGCTACTTTAAGCGAAACAATATTAAGTGAATCCAATTTCCCCATAAGAATTAATGTAAATGGAGGGGTTAGGTTCCAGGGAAATTTTTTTTGCCAGACAAAAGACTATATATATACACAGTGTGTGTGTGTGTGTGTGTGTGTGTGTGTGTGTGTGTGTGTATAGAGTCTTTATATACACATATATACACACACACACACTGTAACAATGTTTCTCAAACTGGGGTCACCGCTTGTGTAGGGAAAGCCCCTGGCAAGCCAGGCGGTTTGTTTAACTGTCCCATCCATAGTTCTGCAGGACAATTCACTATTATTTTCTTGATCCTTTTCTTCATAATGTTTTGCTCTCATTTGTAGTCCCAAGTTGTTTTAATTTATATTTATATTTCTGGTTTTGATTTTTTATTAACTTTTTCTTTCTTATCTTAATTTTTTTCATAGATTCATGGATTTTAAGGTCAGAAGAGTTCATTATGATCATCTAGTCCGACCTTCTGCATAATATAGGTCATAGAATTTCAATCAGTGATTCCTACATCAAGCCCCAAACTTCTGTTTGAACTAAAACAAGCATTCGGAAAGACATCCAGTCTTGATTTAAGACTGCAGATAATGGAGAATCCACCACAAAACTTTGTAAATTGTTCCAATGATTAATTTACCAACTCTGTTAAACAAATTGCACCTTATTTCTAATCTGAATTTGTCTAGCTTCAGCTTCCAGCCATTGGATGTTGTTATGCCTTTGTCTTCAAAAGTAATGAGCCTTCTACGTTCATAGATCTTTTCCGTACTTTATAGACTATGATAAAATCGGGTCAGCCATCTGTTGGATTAACTCTATAGATTGAGCTTATTTTCTGTATTACTGTAAAGCAGGTTTCCTAGACTCTACATCATTCTTGTAGCTCTTGTCCGATCCCCTTCCAATTTGTCAATGTCTGACATTTTTGTGCAATTTGTTCCTGTGCATCCGGCTAAAGGATCCATTCTGGTGAATTAGGGCCTGGGACATTTTAACTCACTTGTGTTTTTGCTGAAAGCTATGTCCACAGTGTTTTGCAAGGTAAGGTATACTTATGAAATTAGCTATCCTAGCATTTCATAGGAATTTAAGCTACACACGAATATGTTCCATAAAACCTCCTTTAAAAATTGCCCCAACTGGCAAAAATCTTTTTACTTCTTCTAAAATTTTACTACAAATTTGATTTCTTTTTGCTATTTCAGATGAAATGTAAACCATTCTGCAATTGTATGTGGCTTTGAAGTACTTTGCTCTGTAATTAGTGCACACATTTCTTCATAACTTTGATAGTATTGACAGATCTGAGATACTAATGTTTCAATCAAACTGTTTTCTTTTCATATGCAGTCAAAGGAATGGCTTTTTCTCCAGCTAGCTCCTTGTGTATAATTTGCTTCAAAGAGCTATCATAGCTTTTCAATATTGCATTCTACAATACTATCCTTCTTAATAATCTTCTGTTTTCTCATATGCTATCATTTTCATTTGTGAAAAGTCTCAAACAATATTTCATTGTTTTTCCTCTTTTGGGTGCACAGTAACATTTCAGTCAAACTGTTTTCATTAATTATTGCTTTCCAAGGGAACAAAATATCAGTCACTTGCTGACTCGTGAACTCAAACAATCTGTATAATATAATTTTATGCAGAGAGCAGACTGGATTTCAAACTGCAGGTGCAGTACCAAGATATCTCTAAGCTATCTGAAGGTTTACAGTCTCCCCAGTGATAAATGCCTTGTTATTTGACATTGGGCAAGTCAAATAACTTCAATTTCCCCATAATAGTATTTAACTTCCGTTGTAAAGCACAAATTTTTTACAAAATGGAAAATTTTAAAAATGTTAAATTTGGAAATGTCAGAATATATTTTCTGTTCATCTGTTAATCATTAATCCGGAGCTGCTACAGTGCCTCATGAGAGTTATAGTTCAGGTGCCTCATGTCCCCAATCGCCTCTATAGGCTGGCTTCCTGCTGAACTACATCTCCCATAATGCCCTGTGGTCACATCACTGCCAAGAACTGCCACAACGATTCAACTAGAGGGGATCCACATCCATAGAACGAAGTGAGGGGAAAATGATTTTTATTTTACAGAAATTGCATTTTCAGTCAAAACACATCTTGATGGAAAATACCCAATCAGCTCTAATTTTGAAATTTTACATTTTGCATGTGTTCCTATAAATTCTGTGTGACAGAGTGGGATGTGAGTATATCAGATGATCAATTCCAACTTATACTATGTGTGGAAATATGAATACCATGACTGCACAAGCATTCCAGAGAGCTGCCCTGTCTGGGAAAGGTGTTTGATGCCTCATTGAAGGACTATCTCTGCGAACCATCCAGACTGCAATCTGGAGCCATCCGCATGGACGATTTTTTTCTCTACACAATAGCTCACAAGGGAGGAAAGCATAACTGATGTACTGGAGCTTTTCAGTGTGAGCACATGTCACAGAAATGGAGACTTTACTGAAGAGTGGTGTTCTGCTCTGTGCAGGGGGCCAACCATGACATAAAAAGGACTTGCAGAAAAGACAGGGCAGGAGGGACTTTGATCACCCTGAAGCACTGACAAAATGTTGACTTGCAGGAAGGGTGATTTCAGACCAAGGAAGGTGCATCTCAGGCGTTTGTTGTAAGATCTGTAATTCTTGAATGCTTTACGAGTAAAGTCACTGTGGTTAAGAAGCTCCTTTGCTAAGCCCCTGTTCCTTGCTTTTCTTTTATCTTGTCCCTGAAGGGTTTAAATTAGAAACCCAAAGTACCCACACAACCTTGGTGGAATGTAGAAGCAACTAGGGGGACTCAGAATGTCACAGCCACTGGTTTCAGGTAGCTGGAAGAGAGTTCCCATGTCCAAAAGGGCGTGGGTGTCAGACAAGAATTCTGATCCTAGGAGTGTGCCCAGTAGAGTTAGAGCTAGAAATGGTGACTAGACTCTACTCAGACCAGTGGGCTTAGCACATCCTGTAAAAATCCACAATAATTGAGTTTACAAAAGTCATTATGAAAACAAACACCTGCTACGTAGGCTCTCCAGTGTTAATGAGAGTTACAGCTGGTTAAAATATAACCATTCATTAAAAACAGACAACCCAGACAATTTACAAGTCAAAAGTAAAATAGATGTGAACAAAATTTATCACATTAAATAGAATGGTTTGTGATACATTTGACCTACTCTTCAAAGGGGCCTCTCAACCTGTACTTTACATTTTCCTTGCCATCAGTTATGACTGAAAAAAATGGCATACCCAAAGAATTGTGTGGAAAAAAAAATCCTAAAATTTAAGGTTTGGAAGTTTAAAGTGTGCAGCAATAGCCTAACTCTTCTCCTACTGTAGTCCATAGAACTCTCATAGGCTTAAAATGTGAGCAAAGTTAGGCCAACTTCCCCATTTGTGGGTACAATCAAGTAAGTATATGTCTACATTCTTTTGTTATCACCCATAATTTATTGCAGGTGTAAAATTAGAAAATATTTTAAAATTCTATCTATAATTGAAGCAGTTAGACATATAAGGACAGGAATATTTAAATAGGACAGTTATAGTCAGAAAACTGAACCTGCACATAGGCTGAGGCTACAACATTTAGATTCAGACCCAGGATTGGATTTCAGATACCCACAAACACTTTGAGAATTCACACCTGGTGTTTTTGTGCATTTCCCTCTTTTCTAGAAAAAAATCTACAGAAAATATAGACAGGAAGAAGATCTTGAATTTCAGTAGACTTTCTTGCAATGTCAGTTAAAAAAAAAATCTAGCCATACTACATGCTATGAAAAATAAGAAAAAATAAAAGATGTCAGAACATTTTAATACACTAGCCATTCATTTCTGGAGAACTCCATTCTCTTTTGATTTATGATATACATGAAATTAGTTTGGTAGTGATCTTCATCCAGTCCCTAGATGGTATGTGTGCACATCCAGAAACCACCAAGTAATTTTATATAATTGGCAATCTTTGCTCAAGAGAAGTCCAGAATAGAAAGAGCTGCTGCAGGTCAGAATTAAAGTGCACTTGCAGAACTCAACGGGGAAAGCTCATACTGTGCTCGTTCATACTTCGTATGCGTCTAATCAGCGCCATCAGTCACTCATCTTCAGAAGTACTTAAATTCACCTTAAAAATTAATGGACCTACTCCAGTGTTACTCCAGTTTTACACCAGTAGAAAACCGGATAATACATTGGTGAATCAGGCCCAATGTTTAAACATTACGTAATACAACAGGTCTCCATCTAAACTCATGAATTTTTAAAAATAATGTACAGTATATATTGTTATGACAGGTGTCATCAGGTGCTGCTGTTACACAGTCTTCCAAGTTCTTTTTCTTAGGCTATATCTACACTACAAGCTAAGGGTGTGATTCTCCTGCTTGTATATACACATTTGCGCTAGTTCCAATTGAGCTAACACAAGTGTAAATAGCAGTGTAGCCACAGTAGCCTGGTCAGCATCAGAGGAGGCATGGCTGAGCAGTGCCAACTACATATCCAATGTTTCAAGTGGGTTTGTATTTTGCACAGCTCAGCTGTGCTTCCGCTGCTGCTACCAGCTATGTTAATGCGGCTATAACGCCATTTAAACTCACAGCAATGAACAAGGTAAGGAGAGAGATGCAAGAGAGAGTAGTCAAAGATAGACAGAATGAAGCTAAGGACTGGTAACCAGAACGTGACCTGTCTTAGAGTATGTCTAAACTAGAGTTGGAAGAGGCAATTTCCAACTCAAGGAGACCTATTGACACTAGTTCTGATGGAGCTATCACATTAAAAATAGAAGTATAGCATTAGTATGGTGAGTGATGGGAGGGAGGCTAGCCCCCTGGAATGGGATCCCACGTGAGACCCTAGAAATGTATTTGAAGTGGTTAAACCCACCCCTGTTTGTAATGCTGTGGCTACTCATTTTTTTTTTTTTTTTTTTTTTTTTTTTTTGCTAGCATGATTTCCTTGAACTAGGAATCCCACCTTCCAGCTCAAGTGCAAAAATACCCATAAACCATATGGTATGTAGCAAAAGGCACTTCAGAAAATAAAATAAGAGCAGTATAACATACTGCATAAATATAAGTGGTATAATAGAGGAATACAAATGGGCACATCGCTACTTTTCAATGGTACTTGACAGGTATTGGGCAAAAAATCTTATTTTACATACTCACTTGTACATTCCCAAATACCGGATTTTTTTAAAAGCTAAATGTAATCAAAATAAGTTATGGAAACTTAATATTTATAACATTCTTAAATCTTGAGTAAAAATGAATAAAGCTGTAAACTCTTTGGGGCAGGGACTGCCTCTATGTCCTTTGTTTCTACAATGCCCAACACAGTGTAGCACTCGTCCATGGCTATGGCTCCTAGGTGTTACTATAATACAAAAATAATGTTAATGGTAGTAACATGGAAGTACCCATTACTTTCCATTGCCATTCATAAGAGGAGACTCAATAGCATTGCCAGGAAACCCTGCCCTAGGCAACTCACTGAACCTTTGGTATTTTTTCTTTTTGTCTGGAGATGGAACAATGAGAAGGCCTACCTTGCTCACAGACAGCCTCATGACAAAAAAAATAAAATAAAATAGAGTTGCTAAATTGATTTTTTTAGCTCATCTGCAAAACCATGTGTAGCCTCCCTCCTGTCCATTTGGCACAATATGAGGTTGTCTGCTCTGGGTCTTTTTTTACACAACTTTGGGAAACTGGGCCTGAGGTACCTCCATGTGCTCTGCCGTGTGTGTCAGTATGCAGTGTGCAGTCTACCTCAAACCAAACCCACTCAGATAAACTACCAGGAACTGGGTTTTATTCTGTAAAGAAGCATAGAGAAGGATTACAGTCCAGCAGCCTCCTTTCTGCATGCTCACTACATGCTCCCAGCTTCAGACAGTGCTGAAATTTCTTGCTGGGAGGGCAGAGTGTACTTCCTGGCAGGAACCAAGAAATTCTCCCAACATGTCACAGTTTGTAGTTTCCCACAGCTGCTGTTGAAGCACACTGGACCTTGAGCTACATGTTTCTACTATTGTATGTTTAACCAGGTTTTAAGTTGTTATTGAGTATTTCCTGGGGCCTCAGGGCTCAGAGCTTCAGCCCCTTGGAGTATGCCAGGGTGTGAGGCTTCAGCCCCGTGGCATGTGCTGGGGCTCTTGTGGGTTTGAAAATATTTACTGGAGCTCTGCTCTGAACAACTGTGGCTGAATTTAAGGCCTGTTTTTAAACAAAACAAACTCCTAATCTACTTTATATATATATGTACACACACAGACACATATTTAGGATTAACATTTTAATAGAAGAATAGAAATAAAGTCAAATTAAAAAGAAACAGAAAATAAAAGACACCATCTACAAAAACACCTCAAAATGCATAATGATGAGTCGAAGCAGAAACACAAAGGAATTAAATATTTAGCAGTAGGGTGGTTATTGTCTTTAACATCATAGAAATCATATGAAAATATGAAAATATTTTAAATGACTCCCTTAGATATATCAATAGAATTGCCTTCCCAAGCCAGTCTAATTAGAAATGTTTCATCATAACACAAGTCTGAAAAAAGCTTCAGACAAAGCTGCTAAATTTTGTAAAGAGTAACTGGACAGCCTTACAGGTATGAATAATTTGCTCCAATAAGGCATAGGCCAACAAATCTCAAGACTATTCTTTGACAGCAGGAGCTTTCTTCTCTAGCATTGGTAGGAGATATAATTAGATAACAGATTAAATTTTTAAATTAGGTCTTTCTGCCGTTCCAATTTTTTTATGAAATAATCTGAACCCAAATTATAATAAAATCAAATAAATCTTCATCTCTGCATGCTGATGCTTCCAAAAGGATTCAATCACAGATTGAATTCCATGCTAGAATGTATGATATAATGTTAATTATTATGTACTGTGAAGGTAGCAACACTTAAAGGTAAGATATGCAGATATTTTCCTTCCCAAGACCCTATTTTCAGTTATTTATAATGTTACCATAGTTTAATCATTTGGGCTGAAATTTTCCAGGTTCCCCCTCCACCCCGAGAAATTTTTAGCAAAAAAGATTCAGCCACTTCTCGAAACAAGGTTAGGGAAAAACACATTGTTTTGTCCATATTAAAAAATTATACAGATATTTTGTTGAGAAACTCGAGAGCCTGGAGGCTGTGGAAAAAGGTTTGAAATTTGGAAACAGGGTCGCTCTTTTGCCATCCCCATGAAAATTGCCCTAATTTGGGCAAGTATGAACATCTGAAAATATCAGTTCACACATGCTCAGTAGAAGCATGTTAGAGTTTGTCAGCTAAATTCTCAAAATCTATACTGAGCATATTCCAGTGAATTAAATGAGGCTGGGATTCCAAGGAGAAAATAGTATGTGATCATTTAATTAAAAATGGCATCATCTGTATATACAGAAGGTTCATGGGCAACCTTCATTCTGGCATTTTCTAACTTTTGAGTATTTAACTTTGTAACCTTAATGTTCTTTTTTATGTCATTTTCATCATATAATTTTGGATTATAATTTACAGAAAATTATACATGGCTTATAATGTTTGTATTTCATATCTAATGTTCATGTTTCTAATCTGATGGATAGGCTATGTACTGCCCACTGTGATTTATTGTACCTTGATTAATGTATATTGACTAAAATGCTCTTTTTTTCATACCTCTCTCCCTACCGATATTGCAAGTGCATAAAACAGAATTAACATAGTTGTGGAGTAGCCACTCCATGTAGCACAGTCCCTCAAGAAACAGGGCAAAAGAACATCACACAGCAAATACCTATGTAAATCAATGGTCTAAATTAAATCATACCTATCTCATGTAAGTGGAGAAGGCAAATTGGAGGGAAACAGAAGAACCAATGGCAGCACTGCTCTTCTACCAGCCATACTGCCTGTTAGGTTGGAGGTGTTGGAAAACACACAAATGATTTTCAGCTTTGTGATTCTAACTGGGCACTCAGAATACCATGGTAATAGATGCAGTAGGAATACTTGAATATTTCCCCTGAATGCAAGGCTTCCACACATTCAGGAGGCCAACAGCTGCTCTCTCTGTATCCGTGCTGCCTCCATCTCTGTCTGACTGAGGGGGCAAGCAGCTAATGTCTCTGGAACTGAGATGCACAGATTACTGCAGGTAAATTTTTCCCAACCATGAATTTCTGCACAGAATGGAAATGCATGGTCCTAGTGCATCTTCCTATATCCACAATGTATTATCCACAAAGATGAGAAATAAACCACCAGCAGAAGCTGAAATTATTGTTTTCCTTGTTTCTAGTGTAAATCAAAAGTGATGTGGAACCCCGTAGGATAATGATTCTTCCCAGAGACACAGAATAAGGTCTGTTTATCTAATGTATGAATCACTAATTAAGCCAGACTTAGAGGAACATGTATCTGCTAATCATCCAAAACCTGACCTTTATTTTTAGTTTAGGTGCAATGACATCCATCTCTAGTGTTATCTTTATGTTAATATTTTAAATGAAGAAATTTGGTTAGAAAGCTATTATGTTTGTCCCCTCCCACATATGGTTGACCTTAACTTTGGGGTAGTGTGGTAAAAATTTCACTATCACTGATGGCCAAGGGCATATTTGCTGATTTAACACAGGGCCTTGTGTTAACATAAGTACTGTTTTAATAAAACAGTGGCAGGCAGGCAAGTTGGTGAGAAGCTTCTAGATCAGCGGTTCTCAAACTGTGGGTCGGGACCCCAAAGTGGGTCTCTTCAGCTCTGGGTGATGGGGCTCACATTACGGGCCCACTGCCTGGGGCTGAAGCCCTCAGACTTCGGCTTTGGCCCAACACCCAGGGCGGTGGGGCTTAGGTGTGCTCAGTCTTTGCCCCCCAGCCCCTGGGGTCATGTAGTAATATTTGTTGTCAGAAGTGGGTCACGGTGCAATGAAGTTTGAGAACCCCTGATCTAGACAGAAGCTCTACAGTGAAGCATAGGGAAAGAGAATAGTTTTAAGGATAATACTGTTTTCCTTATTCTAATAGTTCTTTTAATCAGTGTTACAAAGTGACTATTAGAGTGGTTCTGTACCATTGAACAGGAGTGTTGTTCAGGACTGTCACTCCAGTGACTTTTAAAAAGGCATTAAAATTCATTCAAACTAAGAAATATTGTTCCAACTTATTTCTCTGTATTACATTGTGTCAATATACTTGACAGGGTATACTTTTTAACAATCAGTCATTTGCTTCATCTAGGATAAGCGTCCCCAGATAAATTATCAAGAATTAATCATTTTCTTTTCAGTAGTGCCATATGTTACACTTCCAAGTATCCACAATGCAGCAAGCTTAAAATAGACCATTATAAATATCCTGCAGAGGGGCTCATTCCACTGTTGTCTGGCTAAATGAAGGACAGGGGCTCTAATATTCAGGAAAAATAACCTCTGAAAAGAGAAACAAAATACAAATCTTTAGGTGATTTCCACCCCTTTATTCAACCATTCAAATGAATCAATAAAACTTTGTCAGTATCCTTGTACCTGGCAACCTCTGCTTCAGCTTTTCATATGAAAACATAAGCTTTAAAATGCCTAGTTTTATATATCACCAAATTAGCATTAACAGAAGTTTGTGGAATAAAGCGAATAATATATACACTAATCTAAAAAAATACAGTATTTTAAAATCCAGTCTGTCCATCACATCATTATCCTTATATGGTACCTTCCTAAATTCCATCCACCCTTCCACCCACTCACCTAATTTCAGCAGAACAATACAAACTATATTCATTCAGCACTGAAAAGCAGCCCCCTGTGGACTGGAAAAAACAGCAACTAGTTGGCACACTGCACAGCTCTGAGGGGAGAGCAAATCAAGGATACCAAGGCTTTGTCTTCACTGGAAAAAAGGGTTTGGGGGACTGTTTTTACATCAATATGGCTGTCTATATTTTGATGCACCATGTTGAGGTAACCTCTATACCTCTCATGAGGGGTTTATGTTGACTAGCTACACTGAGGTCAAGACTAACTGTGCCTTGTCTCCGCTAGTATTTTACATTGAGATAGCAATCTTAATGTAAAAACTACATACCTATTTTTGAAGTAAAGACAGAGCCTCAGGCAAATCCTTGTTCTTACAAAAGGCATCATTGGATCCTTAATAGCTAGCCGGAGGAAACCAGACCTTGTGTTTTAGGTCCTCATCTAACAAACTCTCACATAGTCAACTGAATAGATTTCAGTTCCCACTGTGGGAAGAATCATGTGTCTGCCTGAGAAGAATGAATGGTACTGTTAAGCCTGGTTGTATCTGAATTCCTCATTCAGGGAGTTGAAGTGCTTCAAACCTGATATTTAGATTGTAAGTCACCTCACTACCTAAGGAGATCTTTATATGTTTTCTTAAACTGGTGCATAGTGTTGCTGCGTTCTTTGTGGACCTGATCCCACTTGCCTTGAAGCAATGTGAGTTTAGTCATTGACATCAGTGGACATAGTGGTAGGCCTCATTCTGCAAAGAATATACTTAGGGGTCTACATTCATCTCCATTAAGCAAAACACTTAAGGAACTATATAAAAGAAGTTATCATAGGTCCTAAGGCTTTGCACAAAACACAGTGAATGCAGTAGGAAGTCAGGTACAAAAATCCCTTCTCTAGTGTCTAGAAATGTGAAATATGATGAAATAAAATATTTTACTTGGATTTCAAACCATAACTCAACAAGGTAGAGCTTGGAACATTTGATAGTCTTAAATCTTAATTTCTTTTCAGCATAATCAAATTAAAAACATTTCTTTTGGACTTCTCTACTGAAATCAGAATAGACAAACTAAATTTAGAAGCTAACTTGACCCTTCTTTCAAGCTTCCTTTCTTCATCTTGGTAATTCAGTATTTTTGCTAGAGTCTGTCTTGGAAGTGGTCCAAGTATTGTAACAAGATTGAACATCAACTTTACCCAACACATTAGTGTTATACCAAGGAGGTCTTCACGATAAAGTAAATTTTCCTGTAAAAGCTTTTGAACATTTTGGAGGGTTTTATTCTATAAGAAGTCTTGTTTATCACTAGTAAGCCTGGGAAGCTCAGTAGATTTTAACTCTACTTCAAATTCTGACATTTCTGTTAGGGTCAGATCAGATCCAATGTGCATAATAAAGCATCTAGGTTGTCACATGAGGCTAAAATAAGCTCCAGTCAGGGGAGCATGCCCCAGTAAGTCTAGAACAGGGATCAGCAACCTTTGGCATACAGCCCATCAGGGAAAGCCGCTGGCAAGCCAGGACGATTTGTTTACCTGCAGCATCCACAGGTTCAGCCAACTGCAGCTCCCACTGGCCGTAGTTCACCGCTGCAGGCCAATGGGTGCTGCGGGGAAGCAGCAACTAACACAGCCTGTATCGCTTCCCGCAGCCTCATTGGCCTGGAAAGGCGAACTGCAGCAAGTGAGAGCCGCAATCAGCCAAACGTGCGGATGCTGCAGGTAAACAAACCATCACGGCCCACCAGCAGATTTCCCTTATGGGCCACATGCCAAAGGTTACCAATCCCTGGTCTAGAATAAGGGCTTGTAGATCACATAAGATCAAAAAAGAGATTTTATAAAAATGAAAAAAAATTATTAGGAAGAGCACACTATAAGGATGAACAGACCTTGAAGCTTCTAGTTCACAGTGGCCTAGCATCTCCGAGCTTTCACAAGAATGAGCAGCACTTCACTGCTTGTTTCCCAGTGACTATGCACAAGTCACTTCTGAGATGCTGATTATCCCATAGATACAGGCTTTTCAAGCCACTTGGCAGCATTCAAGGACAGCAATTTGGATGTTACAATGGTACTAGCTTGGGCTGAGCTGGATTCATACTTAAGTGGCAAAATAATCTTCTGCTAGGCTTCAAGCCTGGAAAGAACTTGTTGGACTTGGATTACCTGCCTTGGTGGGTTCAATACACCACACTGAAATATATGGGGCCTGCTGGTGGGCAAGCCATGGTCTTCCCTCTCTGAAGGCTGACTTTACCGTTAAATAGCAAAAGTGTCTACCTAGGTGACCAGAAATCTTTGCAGGTGTCTTTCTGTTCTGACTCTAGCTCCTATGGTTGTCCTCTGGCCATGACTTCTTCAGCCAGTTTCAGTAACTAAAAATTCCCTCCAGCTCTGGCAATGCAGTGGTTATTCACAACATCTTATGGCTATCATCCACTTCAAGCTGGCTGCTTCCTCAGCATTTACAGGCCTATTCCCATTAAGAAGACCTTGAGCAACTCTTTGCAGCTCTACTTTCCTTACTCACCAGCCATCAGACCCATATTGTCATGGTTTCTCAGGTTGCTGCCTCTTCTCAGACATTCATTTTATTAACCAATCAGAGTTTAGATAAAATTTACATGAACTATCATACAGATAATCATTGATAACGGGTTAACAAGTGCCTTTTGAATATCACATGACCGTACATGGCATTTCAACCGTTATCCAGTGTAGTCTTTTATAACTGTATCATTGTTACCAACTCCTCATCCCCAGAGTCCTTTTTGAATCTGCTCCAGCCCAAAAAAGGTCATCCAGTGGGCAGCTTGACTTACAGCTTTAAACTGTCATCAACCTTCTATTCTCCACTCAGCCATATCTCAGGTGGCAGTACAGCCTACACTGATGACCAGAACTATCCTCCAAGTGCCTCCAGTAACTCTCCTAGTGTCTCAGGTAAATATCTTTAGTAACCTCTTGATAATCATTTATGAAGTCAGACCTTATGTGCAGATCAGTTCTGCAAAAATTCCATTAATATAAATTATTTCCTTATGTGCTGAAAAAGGGGGTAGGAAAGTATGTAATGTGCAAAGAAATGGTTTAACAGGTTTTGTTTGGTTGGTTGGTTGATTAAGTAATTACAAGGAAAGCCATTCATTGGTAGTGAAGCAAGGCAATAGCAACTGTAAGTAAAAAATAGATGTTTATGGTGCACTGTAACCATCCTTGTCTGCACATGCATTAATTTATCAAGGGTAACTTTTGGCTTTGACTGTTCAATGAAATGTGAGTGTTCTCCCTTGAAGTCCTGCTGTTGCTACTTTATAGTTCCCTGATGACACATACACCGCACAGTCTAAGGCACCAGAGCAGCTGTCTCAACAAGAGTTATTTACCTAGAAGATTGTCAGTATACGGTTAAGAACTACTGTGGTACATGACCAGAAAGAGTTAAACACCCTGCAAAATAAATAATTCAAATCCAACCCTTAAAGACATGTGGGGAGATGTTTGAGTTTCTGTGTATTTACATATATATGGGTAGTGGTCAACAATGTAATCCACAGTCCCTGTCTATGCTGTATTCCAGGGGTAGGCAACCTATGGCACGTGTGCCGAAGGCGGCCCATGAGCTGATTTTCAGTGACACTCACACTGCCTGGGTCCTGGCCACTGGTCCCGGGGGACACTGCATTTTAATTTAATTTTAAATAAAACTTCTTAAACATTTTAAAAACCTTATTTACTTTACATACAACAATAGTCTAGTTATATATTATAGACTTATGGAAAGAGACCTTCTAAAAATGTTAAAATGTATTACCAGCACGCGAAACCTTAAATTGGAGTGAATAAATGAAGACTCGGCACACCACTTCTGAAAGGTTGCCGACCCCTGCTGTATTCTGTTAATTCAAAGATCAAAAGAACATCCTAGCATTTAAGTGAACGCTAAACACGGGATACCCCTGTATTCATCTCTCTTTGAAATATATAGCAAATCACGTGTAAATGGTGGAAAAACAGGTAATTGCCTTATGTTAATCTGTGTGAATAATTAACAACTGACATTTAGGAAATGAGGGCCTATTATTCTCTGAGAGACTCCAACTTGTCAAAGAAGGCTTGAAATTGTAAAAAAGATCCTTGGGTCCTGATCCTGTTATCTCAGATCTGCTTAAGCTTCTTCAGGGGAAGTTTGAGTCACTAGATTGAGATCCCAGTTATGCTGGTATTACCTGAAAGTGATGTTGGACATTGGACTATAACCTATGGACTAAACTCTAAAGGAACTCTTTGCAACTATAAAGCGCACCATCTCTGCTATGTATCTGAACCTCAAGAATTGAACTCATGTCTGTATGTATATTAATCTTTTAACCATACTTTCTCCCTTTTCTTTTTTAATAAATTTTAGTTTAGTTAATAAGAATTGACTGTAAGCATGTATTAGGATAAGATCTGGAATATTCATTAACCTGTGAGGTAACGTGTCTGATCCTTTGGATTGGTAGAACCTTTTCTTCTATGTGATAAAATAAGATTTTCAGGAATCCTCATCATATTTGACTTTGGTACCTGGATGGAGGCCTGAGGCTGGATTACTTTAAGGCAGTGTTTCTCAAACTGGGGTTGCCACTTGTGTAGGGAAAGCCCCTGGTGGGCCGGGTTGGTTTGTTTACCTGCTCCGTCTGCAGTTCCAGCCAATTGCAGCTCCCACTGGCCACAGTTCACTGCTGCAGGCCAATTGGAGCTGCTGGAAGCGGCAGCCAGTAAGTCCCTATCTTGGGACCAGACCACTTTGGCAGCCAGTACATAAACCGAAAGGTTTCAGAGTAGCAGCCATGTTAGTCTGTATCTCCAAAAGGATATGTAACATGGGGGAAATAGATTCAATGTGCGTAATGGCTCAGCCATTCCCACTCTCTATTTAAGCCTAAACTGATAGTATCTAATTTGCATATCCATTCAAGTTCAGCAGTTTCTCGTTGGCGTCTGTTTTTGACGCTTTTCTGTGGCAAAATTGCCACCTTTAAATATGTTACTGAATGGCCAGAGAAGTTGAAGTGTTCTCCTACTGGTTTTTGAATGTTATGATTCCTGATGTCAGATTTGTGTCTATTCATCCTTTTGCGTAGAGACTGTCCAGTTTGGCCAATGTACATGGCAGAGGGGCATTGCTGGCACATGATGGCATATATCACATTGGTAGATGTGCAGGTGATTGAGCCTCTGATGGTGTGGCTGATGTGATTAGGTCCTATAATGGTGCCACTTGAATAGATACGTGGACAGAGTTGTCATCGGACTTTGTTGCAAGGATAGGTTCCTGGGTTAGTGTTTTTGTTCTGTGGTGTGTGGTTACTGGTGAGTATTTGCATCTGTCTGTAGGCAAGGACAGATCTGTCTCCCAAGATCTGTGAGAGTGAGGGATCATCTTTCAGGATAGGTTGTAGATCTTTGATGATGCGCTGAAGAGGTTTTAGCTGGGGGCTGAATGTAACAGCTAGGGGTTCTGTTATTTTTTGTCGGGCTGGTCTTGTAGTGTGACTTCTGGGTACCTCTGGGCTCTGTCAGTCTGTTTTTTCACTTAAATGCAGGTGGTATTGTAGTTTGAAGGAAAGCTTGATTAGAGATCTTGTAGGTGTCTGTTCTCTGTCTGAGGGATTGGAGCAAATGTGGTTGAAATAACAGTAAACGCCACTAGCCTTACCTTTCAGGCCCACCTAAGAAACCTCTCAGTGCATCATCAAAGATCTATTCACACACATTTAATCTATTTTCCCGCACGTATATCCCTCACAGCTTTTTGTCAAACTGTCTTAAAGGCTATCTTCATTAACTACATAAGTTTTTTTTTTCTCCTGTGACAATAGTTCATTCTTAATAATTAGCCTCTTAGAGTTGGTTGGGCGAATCTCCCATTGTTCATTTTCTCTGTACTGTATATTATCGTCTCAACATATATGTTCCAGTCTATGGTGTCTGATGAAGTGGGTGTCAGCTCACGAAAGCTATGCTCAAATAAATGTTAGTCTCTAAGGCCGAACAAGTTTCCTGTTCTTTTGGAAAACCAGTCCTTTTGGTTTAATGGTGCTGAGAACGCATGGTGGCATCACAAAGGGGCATTTTCACCACAATCATAGTGTTGTGGAATGGCTGGGAAAGGTATATGACGCTCTGCATCTTAGGAAGCTTGGTCATGTGTGATGACTGCAGAACGGACTATTACTTTCCAGACAGAAAATAACCGTTGGGGATGTTGAAATGCCTAAGTTCTTGGGACCCAGCCTCCCTTAATGCCAGTGGCTCATGAACCAAGCAACCAGGCAACATCTGGACAGCAGTCAGGCAGCTGTTCAAGCCTATAGCTGAGCAAAGTGCAGAATGGTGGTAAATGCTTTGGATGTTAAAAGCACTCTGGCACAGTTTACGCTTCTAGACCGTCGCAAAATCAATTTCCCATTGTTATTACATGCATGCTGTGTGCTCCACAGATATCTGTGAGAATAAAGGGGAGACATTTATGGCGGGGTGGGAGGTTGAAGTAAATCGCTTGGCCACTGCTTATGCACAGCCAGACACCAGAGCAGTTAGAAGAGTACAGGAGGACAGGCTGCGCATCTGAGAAGCTTTGAAAGCCAGTTTCATGACTGGTCAGCCTACAGTGTGAAAGTTGTGTTTGTTTCTCTTTGATGAAAACCCACGCCCTTTTTTCACTCTACTTCCATGAAACCCAACCGACTTCTCACCTTTGATCACTGCTTGTAGAGGCAATAAAGTCATTGTTGTTTCAAATTCATGAATTCTTTATTAACTCGTCACACAAATAGGGGGATAACTGCCAAGGTAGCCCGGGAGGGGTGGTGGAGGAGGGAAGCACCAGGTGGGCTGGGGGAGGAGGGGAGGAGGCAAAGACAAGGCCACACTGCACTTCAAAACTTATTGAATGCCAGCCTTCTGCCTGGAGCCACCCCCTGTGCGTTTTTGGGTGTCTGGGTGAGGGGGCTATGGAACTTGGGGAGCAGAGTGGTCGGTTACACAGGTGCTGCAGCGGCGGTCTGTGGTCCTGCTGCCTTTCCTGCAGCTCAGCCATACACTGGAGCATGTCAGTTTGATGCTCCAGTAGCCTCAGCGTTGCATCCTGCTTCCTCTCATCACCCTTCCACCACCTACCATCTTGCTCCTGCCACCTCTCCCCTTGCTCCCACCACCTGTTCTCTCGCTCATCTCTCCTGTCCTTGCTTTCATTTTGTGTTTCCTGGACTCTGACATTGTCTGCCTACACGAATTTTGCTGCGCTCTTTCAGTGCGGGAGGACTGCATGAGTTCAAGGAACATTTCATCTCGAGTGCATTTTTTTCACCTTCTTATCTGTGCTAGCTTCTATGATAGAGATGATAGGGGGAGCGTTGAAACATTTGCAGCTGCGGAAGGGAAAAAATGTGAGAGCAGTATTTAAAAAGGCACATTTTTTAGAGAACAATGAATAGACTCTTTCATGGTGAACCAAGTTGTTAACATTACATAGCACATGTGGTTTTGGTACAAGGTCGCATTTTGCCTCTTATATTGAGGGCCTACCAGTTTGGTGTGACAGATCACACACACAGGGTTGGGCAACAGACTTCGGCTTGCAGGCAGCAATGGTAAGCCACAATCTTATGGAGATTTTTTCAAATATTTTGGCATTTTGTCTTTTGGAATGAAATTCTGATAGCATGGATTCATCTCCCCATAAAGCAATCAGATCCAATACCTCCCATTCGGTCCATGTTGGAGCTCTTTTGCAATTCTGGAACTCCATGGTCACCTGTGCTGGTGAGTTCAGCACAGTCACCTGTGCTGATCAGCTCACCATACTGACCAAACAGGAAATTAAATTCAAATTTCCCGGGGCTTTTCCTGTCTACCTGGCTAGTGCATCTGAGTTGAGAGTGCTGTCCAAAGCGGTCACAATGGAGCACTCTGGGACAGCTCCCGGAGTCCAATACCATCGAATTGCGTCCACACTACTCCAAATTCAACCTGATGATGTCGATTTCAGTCTTAATCCCCTTGTCGGGGAGGAGTACAGAAATCTATTTTAAGAGCCCTCCAAATCGACAAAGATGGTTTCATCATGTGGACAGGTACAGGGTTAAATCAATCTAATGCTGCTAAATTTGACCAAAATTCATAGTGTAGACCAGGGCCAAGTGAATGTGCTCCAACCTTCCTTTTGCAATGCATCTATGTATGGATCAGCGATAATTTGTCAGGTTACCCTGGGCAATGCATCTTGGGCTACCAATAAGCACTATTGGCAAGGCTGGTAGCCTTGGAATAAGTTTATCTGGTTTGAATGGATCCAAAGCCTCTGTGCATACTAGGCAGCATTGGAAGGCGGCACCATTTGGAAAAGCTGACTACAGCATCTCTAAAGCATAGCAAGAGCCAGTGCCCAGCACAGTCTCCCTAGCATCTCTTACACAGAGATAATGCCTCTAAGCAATTCCATTCATTGGCTGCACCATCTGCCCTTCCCCCAATGGAAAGCTTTGACTCTTAGGGATATAATTTAATCCATATTATTTTATGCTTCTGGGACTTGTCATGTCTCTGTGCCTATGTCTAATTAACACTTAAAGTTTCCCGCACTACGAACAGACTAAAAGCTGGCTGTTAATGTGCAATTAATATAGATCTGTACCTCCTGTTCAAGAAAACCAACTACTGATTGAGTGCATCAATAAACATCACAAGTGTATTACAATCTGTATGAACACATCATAAAATAATATGGTAGTATGTATCTACAGCACCTGGGAAACAGGGTGAATGAAGGTGTCCATTATTCTATGGCACATGAGTTGAAAGTCAGGGAAATAATAACATACAACGCTGTAATTGTAGAAAACAGTTATGAATGTGCCATGTTGACATGTGTCAAGCAAACAATATTTCCCAATCCCTGACCCGAACAGATTCTGTTACACAATTTTACATATTAGGCACAACGTCCAAGCCCATTCCTGACGGTGGGTCAAGTTGCAATACAAACTGACTAGGTTAGTTCAAACAGTAGATCAGATGCATAGCCTTGAAGGCATTTGCATTCTATTCTTTATCACAATCCCTTGGTGTTCACATACAATTATATAAGATCATGAGGTCTCTTCCATTCTGAATGCATGAAAATATTCTGAAAACAGTCATTACAGCTAGACATTTGGCACCTAAATTGCAATAACAACATTTCCACCAGTAGAACTTAATCAGTGCATGTAAACATAAGTAAATAAATATCTATTTATGCATCCATATTCCCATTTTGTGTCTACATGTAGTTGTGGTATTTGACAAACTGATAATATAATGATGAGCACAGCATAAATAACAGATATTCACCAGATTTGTGCATGCAACAGAGGCACAAATTTCACTGGTTCAGCTTAGGTGGAAGGCCTTAAATATACAGTCCCAAACCTACTACATATGAATGACAGAAAAAAAGGACAAAAAGTGAAAACTTTAAGTGATAGCTCTTCAAGGAAAAAAAATATCTGAGATTGGAGGGATTAAAACCACAACTAGAATTATGTATTGCTGACCTTCCTTTAAAAGGTTAAAAGGGCAGTCGCTCAGATTACAGAAAAGCTTTTGAAAAGTTACCACTGAACTACTTTCCAGTGCTAGTTAAACATTAAATTTCCTCCATCTCTGATAGCATGTCTTAAGGTGCTCAGGGCCGGCTTTAAGCCAATTCACCCGATTTCCTGGAATTGGGCCCCACGCCGAAGAGGGCCCCACACCCGCACCTAAGGCGGCCCCGCTCCAGGGGTCTTCGGTGGCATTTCAGCAGCGGGGGATCCTTTAGTGCCACAGAAAACCCGGAGCAGACACCTCACCACCAAGTATTCTAATTGGGTCCCACAGGTCATAAAGCCAGCTCTGAAGGTGCTTTACAAAATAAATCTGATAAACAAATAAAATACATCTAAAATGAAAGATTTTCAGTAGAGCTATGCAGAGGTTCCATTTCATGAAGCATTTCAGGTTTTCAGAATCTGACTCTGTTCTCAACTGGAACAAAAACAGATGATTTCAAAATTCTCCACAACGGAAATTCATTTCCATCGATTGAAATGTTTTATTTTGGCAACATGAAAACATTTTGTTTTGATTTTGACTTTTTATTTTGTATTATATAATATCTGATAATACAAAATAAAAACATGTCAAAACAAAATTATTTCAAAAATGGATCATCTGAACTTTTTCCAGTTTTTCTCCAAAAAGAAATTCCTGTGAAATTGACTTGATTTTGCAAAGCATTTTTATTTTGAGAGATCCACATATTTCAACAGAATATGATCCATCAAAGTTTCTCTGACCAGCTTTAATTTTCAGAGGCACAATGTCAATATCACCACCATCTTTTCTGCAAAATTTCTTACTGTCACACTGCTGAATTTTAATAAATATGAAAGCTTAGGGAAACAGAGGAGAATGTAACCTGTTCTTTTCTTTACCCATCAAACTTCATTAAAGATTGCTGGAAGCTTGAACCATTTTTTTTTATTAGTGATACATCTCTTTTTTTTAATTAGATAATATACTGACAGGAACTTAAAATCAATAATATGTGAGGGCACAGATTGTAATTTACTAAAGCAGCAAAATAACTGGTTTTTCTGCATGGAGTATATGTATAAGTCTAAAAGAATTTGAGATTTTTCATTAGGATGAAACACAAGTAAACACAACTTCTTTATTGAAAAAGGCACAATTTTTCCACTAATCTAAGTCTTGAATACCTTATTAGTTTGGCTTTTTATGTTGAAATCAATGATTTTTCACACACAAAAAATCAAGGAACATGAAAGCTGTTTCTTGTTTTTCATAAACCAGAAAACATTTTTGCCAGTTGAACTTTTTTTCCACCCAAATTATTTAACCCAATCCAAGGTCAATTAGTTATCCAAAATACAGGGAAAAGTTCATACTGCAATTTCTGGTGAGAAACCAAATACTAGCATATAAATCTTGAAGCCAATTGAATTAATCTTTATATTATTAATCATTATTATTACTATTGTTTACTTGTATTTCATTAGTGCGAAGGGCTCCTAATCATGGAACAGGGCCCCACTGTGCTAGGCACTGTACTAACACATAACACAACGATTGTCCTTGCTCCAAAATACTTACAGTCTAACGATTGTAAGATTTATAACAAGGAAAACAAATGTACAAAAAAAGGTTGGAAAAACAATAATTGCCAATAAAAAAGCATACAAATTAACCTACATTAGGACACTCTGCTTCAACACTGTCAAAAAGTACTATCTATATCTGTTAAGGTACTTTTTCCCACTTTGAACTTTAGCGTCCAAAAAGTGGGGACCTGTATGTACCCTTCTAAGCTTAATTCCTAGCTTAGATTTGATAGCACTGCCACCAATCAGAAATTCCAGTGTCTGATACACTCTCTGTCCCCCCAAAACCTTCCCTGGTGGACCCAGGACCCAAACCCCTTGGGTCTTAAAACAAGGAGAAAGAAACCATTCCCCCTCCTTCCCCCTCCCAGACTTTCCCCTCCCTGGGTTACCCTGAGAGGCTACACAGATCCAAACTCCTTGGATCTTAAAACAAAGAGGAATTAACCTTCCCCCCACCTCCTTTCCCCCCACCAATCCCCTGGTGAGTTTAGATCAATCGCCTTGGGTTAAACAAGGGGAAAAAAATCAATAAGGTTTAAAGAAGAAAGCTTTTAATTTAAAGAAAGAAAAGTAGAAATTATCTCTGTAACAGACCAGGATAGAAAAGTTACAGGGTCTTCAGCTTATATATGACTAGAGGAAATCCTCGCCTTTAATCCTAAGATACAAGTTAAGCAAACAGAGGTGCAAAATTCTTCCAGCAAATACACATTACAAGTAAGAAACACCAATAGACTAGTCACCTTTTCTAGCTAGTACTTACTATTTGGAAACGGAGAGGACTGTTCAGAAAGATTGGAGAAAGACTTGGTTGCAGTTGCCCTCTTAGCCTCCAGAGCAAAACAAACAGCACAAACAAAGACTTCCCTCCACCGAGATTTGAAAATATCTTGTCCCCCCATTGGTCCTCTGGTCAGGTGTCAGCCAGGTTCACTGAGCTTCTTAACTCTTTACAGGTAAAAGAGACATTAACCCTTAACTATCTGTTTATGACAATATCTCAATGCCATCACAAAGAAAATATTGCACAGTAAGGGGCATTTTTCAGACACGCTCAGCACCACATAATCAGGTCCAGATTTTCAAAAGAATTTAAGAGCACGCTGGTAGATGTTTTGAAAATCTGGCCATAAGTGTCACAATGGAAGTTGTTGGGTGCCGAGTACTTTTCAAAATCTAGTCCATACTGAGATGCCTGAATGAGCTCTTCTAAAAATCTGGTCTCAATAGTGTGTGCTGAGCAACTGAGAAACTGAGGCTCTTTTGAAAATCTGGTTCACCTGAACATGTGTCACCACTGTGCTATAAACCCAGACAGGTTGCATGCTGTAGGAAGACCCTAGTTATGGCTCTTTAAGTAAAGAGGGTCCTACACTGTAATAGCTAGAAATCTCACCACCAGTCTTTCAAGACAGCTCTTAGGGGAGTTTTTAAGGAGATGGCTCAACATGGTCAGAGAAAAAAATGACAGAATGAGGGCAGAAGGCTCTTGATCAGCAGCAGGAAGGAAAGGAAAAACTTTTAGGAGGTAGGTCAGGTGTTGAGTAGGTTTCTTTGTTTAAAATAGGACAGCAACTAAGACCATTCCTCTCACTTGCTACAGAGAAATAAGCATAACATTGTTGCTGTGACTGTGGCTAGATGATCTCAGTGCAGGAGAAGAAAAGCTAATTTGGATCAGTTCTCTTCTATCTGTAGATCAATGACTATCAATTTGAGCCAGACACATACAGGAAAAAACGTCTAGGACTATCCATTAAAAATTTTAAATTAAGTCTTCTCAAGCATGTTGACCATAACTTTGTTAATTTCCCAAAAATATTCCAGCAAATTATACTTCCAAGAGTGAATATTTGTGAAAGCTGAAATACTCACCAACAGCAAACTTGGAATTGTATATGCGACTGTAAATTCAAAGTCTCCAGTTTTTCCCATGTTGAGTAGGTATGTAAGCTATAAAGTCAGTGAACAAAAAATACAAAAACCAATATATCCAACCAACAAAGTTCAATTTTTGAACAATCACAAACTGTTCATAATAAATCAACAAACCAGCACTTTTTTTGGTGAAGAAAAGCAACAATAATTCTTAGGAACAATTCACAAATAGTGTGGGAAGAGAAATGTATCAAATAAGTTCTTTTCTGCTACCAGCTTTAGTGTCAATCTAGGCATGACATAGTAGAACTGATCAAGTGTTTATCTAGTCTAGAGTCCTCCTCGTTCCAGCAAACCACTTCCAACAATGTTACGGGAAGTCAACTTCCCATAAACTGGTGATCACTTTATATCCAGAAGCATGTTGGCCGATTCTTTGCAATTTTATCCTAGCCGTATATTAAATTCCTATCAATAAAAGATTACTCAAAACCCAATGAAAACCCAAGCTATGAAGGACTGGTGACCTTTGATCTTACTTGGAAAGAGTTTAGCTGGCCATTGAACTGATATCCAGACAGGTCTTCAAAAATGTATTTGGTATGGAAAGCCTACAAATATTTGTGATCAAACTGAAAAATATTATTCCTTCTATTTTCCTCTATTTTCCTATTTAAGCTTTTTTGGCTGGAGAAAGTTCCACGGATCTGTACAGCAACACACAATTTCTCTGTGCATTTTGTCTATGTGTGCATGTGTATGCATCTATATTATATATAAAAATAGAGCTTGCAGTAACACTTCTAGTGTGTATATATAAAAATAGCATTTGTAGTCTATAACTTTCTACTATAACTCTGTTTCAGATAATCTGGCTTGAAATTTTACATGTTGGGTGGCTACTTGGGGTTGAATTTTTAAAAAGGTTCAGCTAAAATTGTTCAACCATTTTCGAGAACAAGATTAGGAAAAAATATAATGTTTTGCCCATATTAAAAAAAATTCTTACAACTGTTTAATTGAGAAGCTCTAGTACCTCCATGCTTTCCATTGAAGACTTAAAATTTGCTGGTGAGGGAAAGGGAGTATCACCTTAGTATTAGGGATGTGCCTTTTGCCATTGCTGTGAAAGTCTGCCCAAATTTGGCCAAGTTTGAAGCCTCAGAATAGTCTAAGCATGTGCATCTTGAATAGACACTTGTTAGAGTTTGGCAGCTAAATTCTCCGAAGTTTGTATCTGGACTGGACTGCACATATACCACCCTGTCATAAACAGATGGTTAAGGGTTAATGTCTCTTTTACCTGTAAAGGGTTAAGAAGCTCAGTGAACCTGGCTGACACCTGACCAGAGGACCAATGGTGGGACAAGATACTTTCAAATCTCGGTAGAGGGAAGTCTTTGTTTGTGCTGTTTGTTTTGTTCGTTGTTCACTCTTGGGGCTAAGAGGGACCAGACGTTCCATGTTTCAAAATTGTAAGTATAGCCAGGCAAGGTGGATTAGTCTTATGGTTGTTTTCTTAACTTGTAAATGTGTCTTTTGCTGGAAGAATTTTTACCTCTGTTTGCTGTAACTTTGAATCTCAGGCAAGGGGGTGGGGAGTCCCTCTAGTCTATATGAATCTGATACCCTGTAAGCATTTAAACATCCTGATTTTACAGAGATAATTTTTACTTTTTCTTTCTTTAATTAAAAGCTTTTCTTTTTTTAAGAACCTGATTGATCCCTTGTTTTAAAATCCAAGGGATTGAGTCTGAACTCACCAGGGATTGGTGGGGGGAAAGGAGGTGGGTAAAGGTTAATTCCTCTTTGTTTTAAGATCCAAGGAGTTTGGATCTGTGTAGCCTCTCAGGGTAACCCAGGAAGGGGAGAGTCTTGGGGGGGGGGGAAGGTTAATTTCTCCTTGTGTTCAGATCCAAGGGGTTTGGATTTGTGTTCCCCCAGGGATGGTTTTGGGGGAACAGGAAGTGTGCCAAACACTATATTTTTGGCTGGTGGCAGCGTTACCAGATCTAAGCTAGGAATTTAGCTTAGAGGGGTCCATGCAGGTCCCCCACATTTTTACTCTAAAGTTCAAGGTGAGGGGGAAAAAACCTTGACACACCCCCTTAAAGGGACTGAGCATGTTCCATCCAACAGGTACAGGGACTGAGCAGGACTTTCCTGTAATTGCTTCCAGGGCCAGTGCAACCATTTAGGCGACCTAGGCGGTTGCCTAGGGCACTAGCATTTGGGGGGGTGGCATTTTCTTCGGCAGCGACCACGGTGGCCAGATCTTCGGCTGCCCTGGTCGCTGCCAGCATTTAGGCGGAGGGAGCTGGGGCAGGGGAGCATGGGGAGGGCCGTCTGCAGCAAGTAAGCAGGAGCGGCATGCAGGGGAACTCCCCGCCCCCAGCGCACTCCTGCCCTGCCTCTTCCCCGAGTACGCAGTGGCTGCTTCACTTCTCCTGCCTCCCAGGGGGGTGCCTCAGGGCGGAGGGTGGGACCTGCCACGGAGGGGGAGTGCCTCAGGGCGGGGGCTCGGGGACGGGGGAGGGCGCAAGGTGGAAGTTTTTCCTAGAGCGTGAAACATTCTTGCACTGGCCCTGATTCCTTCCCATAGGTGCTGGGAGCTGCTATATTTCCAGGCACCAGAACTGAAACCAGGGGAACTGTATCTTCAGTAGTCTTAATGGTCCTGCTGCTGGACTCCAGGAGAAGGAGGGAGTATCCTGTCTGTAATGGTGAGGGAAGGGGAAACAGGCAGTGGTATGAGCTGGGGAAGAGGGCAGGGACAAGAACACAGTGGGGAGAGGTGTATGTGAGCAGAGTAGGGGGGACAGGACATCTGGACAGAAAGACAGGATCAGGGAACCCAAGAGCTAGAGATGAGGGGAGATAGAAGTATGTGGAAGAGAGGAACAAGGACAGGAGCTCAGATTGAAGATGGACACAAGACGCAGAATATGGAAAGAGGAGCAGAAGTGGTTGGGACAGGACGGGGACTAGGAAAAGGAAGAGAGGCAAGAACTAAAAGAGCAGGAGGAGACAACGGCAGAAAGGTCTGCAACTAAAACAGCATACTCCACTCCAGAACCTAGAAATGAACCCAGGATTCCTGAGTCTCAACATTTTATGTTGTCTAGCAAATAGCTGTGAAATCTACTTGCAAAGTATGTGTGTTATCCCCCTCTGCTAACAGCTTTCTGCTGCTACCAGAAATGGGTGGTGTGGCAAAGTGACACATGAGCCACTGCACCACCTTGTGCTTAGCTACAGCATTCTTGGGGGAAAGAGGGTTCTCTGTAGGCCGGTCAACCAGGCCCATTGGCAGTCTCCTTTTGCCATGTTACTTGGTCCTCAGCTGGTCACCTTTTATCTGACCCCTTTTGGGGTAAACCAGGGTTTTTACCCAGTAGTCCCAGGACCTTACAGCAGGTTGACAGCCCGCATCCAGGCCCAATAGTCCTTTTGGCCCTTGTGCCCTGGATCTTCCTGCAAGTCTTCACAGTGAGGTTGTAAAGGACCTCAGTCTCTCTATCTACCTCTCTCATATTCTCAGTGGGGGTCTGCCCCAGGATTAACCCTCTTGTCACAGTCCTCAAGGCAATAAAGGACAGGAAACTAACAGAAATAAGGAAAAGTACCAGCTTTACTGTCCTACTAGGATCCTCCAGCCATCTGTCATACTATTTCGTGCTTGCAGACAACCAAAAGTAGCTTGACTATCTTTTGTGCTCCTATGCAGGAGTTGAGGATGAGGGGGTCTGTCTACCTCCCCAGATGGAGCCTTCTGAGCTGAGCTTCTACCTTTTTAAGGCTCCTCCTCCAAGACTGGCATGTCCCACAGGTATAGCAGGGCAGGGCTGTCTGAGCCCAAATCTGTTCTTTAGCCCCACCATCTCATGTGGGAACTGGACTTTACTTTCATGGAAAATTCCACTATTTCCATTCTTTTTCTATTTCCAAATTTTTCTATTCCAAAAGCATGACAACATTTCCCACAAAATGAAGTTCAGAACAAATATTGTTTTGATCTAAATGTCTTGTTTTGATTAAATTGAAACATTTCATTCTGAGCTATATATATATTTTTATGTTTAAACAATGAATTTAGTTTTGAAGAGTCACTTAGAAAGAACAAGTCGAAACTTCCTATTTGGCAGCTAAATCCCCCAAAATTCCATGTAGTAAATGGGGACAGGATCCTGTGGCAAAAGGAGTATTGATCATGTAATTGAAAATTGTACTATAATGTATACCTCCAAGGAGAGTGAGATGAATTAAGGTTGGCACTTCCTAACTTTTGAGTGCTTGATTTTTCAATCTTAATAAAGTTATTTTAAACATCGTTTAAATGTAATGATATAGATAGATAAGATATAAAACCAACCAACAAAATACATCTATATTTGGGGTATAATACTAAGCTATTTAACCATGCTCTGCAGTACATCAGTTATTTGATCAGTGCACATAATAACCTGCACTGAAATGTTTCTCATAACAATTCTGTCTTTGACTTGAAACTATTTTAATGAAAGTTTAAACATATCTGGGAATCTATCTTTCACTTTTATTCCTCCACGGTATTATTATTTATTGAATGGCTCTTGCTTAACTTCCATTGGTCTTTCTGTAAAATTAAAGCGAAACCTTAAAAAAAATCCACCAGGTGGCAACTCTGCCAGAGAAAGAGTTCACAAGTGCAAATTCTACTCCCTCCGTATTATCAAGCCACATCCTAACTGATAGTTTCCTAATTCTTTTTCATTCAGCAATTTTAGACAAGCCCATGAGGTCTACAACCTCTGCCAATATACTTTTTCTACAGCACAGCTGAGGCAAAAAAGAAAGGATCAGTTTAACCTTGGAGAAATTAAATGCTTTAGAGTACCATAGGCCACAATTATTGATTTTTGTGATCTTTTCTGTAAGTTAGTGAGCAGAAGTATGTCCAAAAATAGGGCAACAGTTTTTATACAACTCCTTGAGGGTTCCATAGAAAAATAAGATGTGGTCCCAAGAGCCGAAAATAAACTAGAAGTTACAGAGGATAATGGCCGCAATGAACTTGGTCATGTGCCTAGAGAAATTACACAGCAGGAGAGATATTGACAGTTCTATCAACAGTCACACACTTCCCATGACACCTTTACCAAGATAGCGTGAGGAGGTCTACTGAGGAAGTTGAGGAAATGGTCAGGTCCCGCTTTTCCTGCAGAGAGAGGGAGGCAGATAAGGTCTTGCAGGTTCACATCCTGCTCCTATTGCTACTGTTAGGGCAGATGGGGTGACTGGGAGGGAGGAATAGGAGCTCAGGATGTTTAGGCTCCCAACACAAGCTCAACTCTTTCTTTAAAATGGACATAGTATAACAATTAGATCTGGACAAAATATTTTGGACAAATAGTTTATTTGGCAAAAAAACTCACTTTTTTTGTTCCAAAAATATTTGGGATTTGATCCAATTAGTTTCAACTTGGGAAAAGTTTTTCAGGGCCAGCTTGGGTGGGGTATGTGTCCTTTATAATCTTTAGCATGCTGGTGTGGGCAATTGGCTGGGATGCAGGAGACCCAAGTTTGAATTCACACTCTGAGGCATGGACTTGAACTCACATCTCCTACTGTCCAAATAAGCATTCGAACCACCAGGCTCTAGGCTAGTCTACAGAAGATGGCTCACCATCTCTCCCATTGAAGCTGTTCTACTTTTTTATAACTACTTAAATAGTCATTGGACCAAAGAGACAGCACATAAGATGGCCTCCATAGACTTGTGATTAAAGCCCTCACGTGGGCAGTAGGAAACGTGGATTCAAGTCCCTCTTCAGAATCAAGCAGAGAAAAAATATTAGGGCAGGCAGGGGGAAGGTGTCCCTATCCCCATGACTATATTAAAGGAACATTATTTAGGATGCAAAGTTAATCTCTCAAGAGTTTCTTAACTTTCAACATTCAAAATCACATAGCACAGTGTGTTGCTGCAGGATTTCCTGTGTGACTGCTGCTGCCCTCTTTAAATAAGTGGGTGAGGAAGAGGCAGAGCCAGGGTTCTACTCACTCACCCAGATAAAGTATACCAGCTAGCTGCACCCTTTGAGGGCTGCAGAAAATTAATTCCCCGGGGAACAAGATGGGAGAAGTATAATTGTTTGCTCCCTGAATGCTAGTAAATGAATGCACACTGACACAAGTAGGAAGACGCAATATGTTCTATCTTCCAACTGTGTTACAATCCATTAATAAGACAGGAATTCAGATTGTCATGAAAAGGAGTAGAGGGGAGGTCTTTTCTGAAAATTGCTGCTTTTTTCTGTAATATGGCTTTACACACTCTCTTTTCCCCTCCCAGATAGTATTAGTATTATTTGTATCAGCAAACAATAGCAACGATCTGAACCACAGACTGAGCAAGCTAATACTTCAGTAAATTGTTGCTGCCTCCTGTTACATCTGTTCTGCTCTGTTCACTAATTGCCTGTCACAACTACTGAGCCATGGTGCCAGCCATGCTGCCACTTCCTGTTTGGTCAGCTTGTCGTCTCCTATTAATCTGAGTCCTGTTGCTTTTTCCACAGCCTCTGTTTTTGTGCTCTAGATATAATGAAAATCTATTGCCTTGGTGTGACAAAGTACCAAAATTATAATTCAAGACAGAAAAAAGCTAATGACTTTTTTTGTGTGAAAATTGACAGTCACTCACCATAACACTATCCCCTCCCCAACCCCCTGATATACTGTTCACTTTCAGGACTGTATGTATCCCTCAGTGTAGTAGTATTTTTATTCTATCAGCTAGAAAGGAGCTTCTGGCATCCAACATTTTGTACAAGTGATAAGTGAGATCTAATCATAAAAAAGTAGTGCTATATAGAGTGGGACAGTCATAAAGGCAGGTCAAAGCTAGACTTTTTTTGGTTTGTTTGTTTGCCAGAAACCAGTTTAGATTAGCAAGATTTGGCAGTTTCTACAGACCAATTAACTTTTCCACCTTCTAATTAATTAACTCAATATCCAGGGAACACAGGATATGCATATATGTACAGTGTCAAAGTTCTTCGTCCAGTTCAGACTTTTGAAAGCTGATCCCATCCCCATCCTGCTTCTGGAAAATCAAGCCCTTCTGGTGACCTCACCATGCCTTATGTTTTGGGAGGCATCATTCAGTGGTGCTGTAATAGAGTCTGAGTGCTTTATCTTAGTATGTGAACAAATGTTCAGTCTTGTTCAAGACTTGTACATTGTTACTAGATTTGGGTTATTCAAAGTTCTGCATTGAGGGAGGTGTGCAAACAGCAGGAGAATTTGTTCAGTTCTTGAGGAGAGCTTCTCCTTGAGAACCAGACATTGACTGAGATTCCTGAAAGGAGGAATTGCCTGCAATCACCTTTTTTCTAGGTGTGGTGTAGGTGTGTAAATAAGACAAGTTACACATAAATTATTCATTATTTGTGTTATCTTCGTAACTAACAAAAGACCTTAGTTGTGGACCAGGACTCTGGTGTCCTAGATGTATAGATACCAAATTTATATCCATGGCTGCAGATATCCAAGGAGCTGCAGGGCTCTACCAGGAATGGCAGCGGTGAAAGCAGCCGCATGCCCGGCCACCCCTCACAGGAGTCAGCACCCTGCTCAGTCAGTTTCTTCAGTGTGGTTGTACCACCCCCAGTCCCGCCACTGCGGTGGACACCAGGCTTAGCAGCAGAATATAAAGATAGCTTCTGCTTCAAAGTTTAAAATCTAATTATAAATCAAGAGACAACAGATAGAGCAATACAAGGAATGAATGATAGACTATCATCACAGCAGCAACCTGACAATTGTCAAGTTTTTTGTTGGCATTGTAGTATCTTACTGATGAGCAGACCGATGTGAAGATAAACCCTTTATAATGAACAGAACTATGTCCAGAAATGAGATGACAAACTTTCTATGGCTCTGCATAGCTGTAGCCTATGACTGCCCTGCCTTGGGCCTCTGCGTATATCTACACAGTAATTAAACAACTGCAGCTGGCTCATGGTGTTCAGGCTGTGGGACTATAAAACTGTGGTGGATCTTGGGCTCTGGTCCAAGCCAAACAAAGGATGAATATAAACAAATAACACAAGTATTTAGGGACAAAAATAGAAAGGCCAAGACACATAATGAAATTATATTACCTAAAGACATAAATGGTAACAAGAAAACATTCTACAAGTACGTTAAAAGCAAGGGGAGGACCAAGGACAGGGTAGGCCCATTACTGAATGAGGGGATAAAAACATTAACAGAAAATGTGGAAATGGCAGAAGTGCTAAATGACTTTGTTGTTTCAATTTTCACCAACAAGTTTAGTAGCAATTTGACATCTAACTTAATGAGGCTAAAATAGAGAAAGGACAAGTTAAAATTACTTAGACAAGTTAGATGTTTTCAAGTCACCAGAAACTCATGAAATGTGTCCTAGAATACTCACGTAGCAGATTGAAGAGATATCTGAGCTATTACTCACTGTCTTCAAAAAGTTATGTAAGATGGGCAAGATTCCAGAGGACTGGAAAAGGGCAAATATAGTGAAAAATCTATAAAAGGGGCAATAAGGACAACCCAGAAAATCACAGACCAGTCAACTTAACTTCAGTATCCGGAAAGATAATGGAGCAAATCATTAAGCAATCAATTTGCAAACACCTACAAGATAATAAGGTGATAAGTAACAGTCATCATGAATCTATCAAGAACAAATTTTGTCAAACCAGCCTAATAGCTTTCTTTAATAGGGTAACAAGCCTGGTGGATAGGGGGAAAGCGGTAGATGTGGTATATCTTGACTTTAGTAAGGCCTTTGATATTATCTCACGTGACCTTCTCATAAACAAAAGGGAAATACAACCTAAATGGGTGCATAAATGGTTTGAAAACCATTCACAGAGAGTAGTTATGAGTGGTTCACAGTCAAGCTGGAAGGGCACAATGAGTGGTGACCCATAGGGAGTAGTGCTGGGCCTGGTTCTGCTCAATACCATCATCAATGATTTAGATAATGGCATAATGGCACTTATAAATTTGTGGATGATACCAAGCTGGGAGGGGATGCAAGTGTAACACTGACAGACTCTGGTCATGAGTGGGTGGGGTTGAACCTGGGACCTCTGGAGCTAAATGCATAAACCTCTATTGCATGAACTAAAAGCCATATGGCCCTTAGCTAAGGCAGTAGAGTAGATTCATTAATCTCTCTCTAGGTGGTCTCAGTGCCAGTAGATGGGACAGAACACCACAGCCACGAGATGCTTTGGAGGATAAGATTAAAATTCAAAGTGATCTGGACAAACTGGAGAAATAGTCTGAAGTAAATAGGATGAAATTCAATAAGGACAAATGCAAAGTACTCCATTTAGGAAGGAACATTGAGTTGCACACATACAAAATGGGAAATGATTGCCCAAGAAGAAGTACTGCAGAAAGGGGCCTGGAGGACATAATGGATCACAAGATAAATATGAGTCACCAATGTAACACTCTTGTAAAAAAAAAACAAAAAACAATTTTGTCATTCTGAGATGTATTAGCAGTAGTGTTGTAAGCAAGACACAAGAAGTAATTCTTCCCCTCTACATAGATTAGGCATCAAGTGTCTCCAGTACAGGGAGCCACATTTCAGGAAAGATGTGGACAAAATTGGAGAAAGTCCAGAGAAGAGCAACAAATATGATTAAAGGTTTAGAAAACATGACGTATGAGGGAAGATTGAAGAAATTGTTTAGTTTGGAGAAGAGAAGACAGAGAGGACATGATAACAGTTTTCAAGTACATAAAATGTTGTTACAAGGAGGAGGGAGAAAAACTGTTCTCTTTGACCTCTGAGGATAAGACAAGAAGCAATGGGTTAAATTGCAGCAAGGGCAATTTAGGGTGGACTTTAGGAAAAACTTCCTCACTGTTGGGGTGGTTTAGCACTGGACTAAATTGCCTAGGGAGGTTGCAGAATTTCCATCATTGGAGATTTTTAAAAGCAGGTTAGATAAACACCTGTCACGGATGGCCTAGATCATATTTAGTCCTGCCTTGAGTGCAAGGGACTGAACTAGAAGACCTCTTGAGATCCCTTCTAGTCCTGTGATTCCATGATTCTATCTACATCACAATTTTACAGTCCCGCAGCCCAAGCCCCACAAGCCTGAGTCAGCTGACATGGGCTAGCAGTGGGTGTTCAATTGCTGTGTGGACATACCCTATGTTTCTGCCCCATCAGGAAGTGGGTTGCAGGAAACCAAACACTGCATAAGGAACATACAAAAAGTGTGACATCTCTTCACTTCTTAGAGAACTTACTCTAAAGCACATTTACCCCTTTTTAGATCCCTTTACTGAACTAAAACTCTATTAAACAAACAAACTATAACCAACATAATAACTGACTTATCAATACTTCAGGTTTGTTTAACGCAACACGTCTTGATTGGTCTCTTAGGACATTTCAGCAATCTTCCTGATCTGCTGCATTGCAAACCCTCATTAACAAAATCCTTGTCTATACCAGACTGTTCAGTCTCATAGTCAATACCAGGGTCACTTTATAAACTGCTTTCAACATGCACATCTGCTCTCCCGTTATTTGTCTCAGCTGAGTTGTCAGGTATCTTGAGCAGATGCTTACAATTCTTTCAAAAGATTTTGCCTTCATCTGTGATGGCTGAATATAAGTGAGGTAACTCCTCTTTTATCACTGCAACTTTAACTGTCCAGTGTTCATCTTGCCAAATTCTCCTGTGTCTGGGTTGTTGTTGGTTTTTCTTAAACTGGGGTGAAAAGTCCTGCTCCTTTATGATAATATTTTGTTTGATTGAACTTTCCCAGCCATTTCCTTACTATCACAGTTTCACTAGCCAACCTCTAAAAAGAACAGGAGTACTTGTGGCACCTTAGAGACTAACAAATTTATTTGAGCATAATCTTTTGTGGGCTTATGCTCAAATAAATTTGTTAGTCTCTAAGGTGCCACAAGCACTCCTGTTCTTTTTGTGGATACAGACTAACACGGCTGCTACTCTGAAACTAGTCATCCTTTGTTTTTGTCCCATATCTGGTAATCAAGTATTTATACATGTAGTTATAGAAGAGTTCAGTAGGGCAGCAGTAATGTAGGTCTATTGTTGAGTTTTGACAAATATGGATGTTGATAGTTGTATTTTGCTAGTTTGTTTATGAGAAGGTGATTCCTTAGAATCATGAACTCTTATCATTCCACTTTCAAATTCTCGACCAGTTCCTCCCTATTTGTCGAAATCAAATCTAGAACAACCTCTTTGCCCAGCTGTGTTATTGTCCCAACAGATGTCTGCGTAGCTGAAGTCCCTCATCATCACGCTATGGATTATTTTCTTAGTTATTTTAAAAAAGCCTCATCCACCTCTTTTTCCTGGTTAGGTGGTGTGTAGTAGACCCCTACCACAACATCACCCTTTTTTAAAACCCCTTTTGTCATTACTCAGAGACTTTCAACAAGTCTGTCTCCTATTTCCATCCCAATCTCAGTCCAAGTGTATACATTTTTATATACAAGGTGATCTTGGGGTTCATTAAATAACAAACCAGTGAATGAGAAAGGAATAAAACTTTAATAAAACAATCTGGAGAGCATCTCTAGTGAACTGCTGCACACAACCAGGTGGTGTTCCCAACCCCTGCCTCTGAGGCACATCTTCAAATTCCCACATGCACAACATAACCCTTATAAAGAGTGTCTCTAAATCACACTCTTTCATAAACATATCTCTACATCTTCCCTCTCAAAGAAAAACAAATTAACTCATATATACATATATATATGTATAAACAGATAACTATGTAATAAGACACATATTAATTTCACGACCTATCTACTATATTTCCATAAACACAATGTATCAACTACCTAAAAGGAGAGGTTACCTGCACATCACTCTCAAGTGAGTCTTTACCACTCACTTTCCTCAAATACCCCTTTTCTAAGCAGGTTAGCAAGTCTGAGTTTTTCAGGATGTTTAATCTCCCGCTCTGATCTCTGGTTGCTAGCTTGAAATGTTATCTTTTGATAGCATTGTTGAGTCTCTGGAATCTAAGCATATGCATAGCTTGCCATTATTTTTCTCCATAATGATGAGGGAGCTCACCTATTTTGTTGGCTCCTCAATTTTTTGTATCACTTGCACTGCTTACATCCGTGCAAGTTCAAGGTGCAAATGGCACCTTTCTACATGGATGGATAACTGGAGGGATCTGTTTGTTTATCCAGATTATATGTTTACCCTGCAAGTAACCCAGTGCTTGAAACAGTCATGATATTTCTGAAAGAGTGCCTCATAGCCAGGCTCAGTATGATTTTGTAGAGAGAGCATCTGTTTTACCAGACAGAGTTTTTCACATGCAGCCACACCTAATATTGGTGTCATGTCTTTTGGCGCTACCGTGAACAGGATCCTGTACATGGTGCAGGGGTTTCATAGTGCCAGCCCATGGGTCATTTGTGGCCTGTGAACCTCCCCACTGAGGCCCGCGGAGGGGAGACACATGAAGCCACACTGCTGGCAATGTCTGCTTCAGGTGCAGCCCCCCGCAGCTCCCACTGGCTGGGGGAGAGGGACAGCGATATCATCACTCGTCACTGGGCAGAGTCAGTCATGGAGGCAGCATCATTAGCTGCCAGGCAGAGTCAGCCATGGAGGCAGTGTCACTTTTTTTCACAATGAATATGAACAAGTCAAAATACCGAACACAACTATCTGATGCACACCTTGCTGCAATCCTGAAGGTTTCAACTGCTCAGTCACTGAGGCCAAACATCAACAAACTGAAGAATTGCCAGGTGTTTGGCAAGCACTAAAAACTCTCTGGCAGGCAAAGAACTGTATAAAGTTGTATGACAGTTTTATTATTTCTAAGAAATTTGAAAAAAAAATACAATATAAATGGTTTGTTTTTTTTCTGAACACCATCTTCAGTGACATTATTGGCCCATTGGGAGGATTTGAGAACTGGCACTGGCCCTAAGGTAAATTGAGTTTGAGATCCCTGACATGGTGTTTTTTATGGTTCATACTAGCATTGCACCTCCCCTTCATAGGTATATTTGTTCCAGAATAAACAGTTACTTGTATTTTGTTGGCCGTTAGTTTGGTCTTCTTTTTAGTCTCTCATAATCTTGTTCAGACAGAATATTAACCTGAGCTCCTGTGTCCAGTTTCAGTGGAACACTTGTTCCATTCACTGTCATAGGCAGTATCCAGTCCCACTCCTCAGGCTTGCTGATCCCAGAACGTCTATGAAAAACTCTTACACCAGATTGTTTTTAACTGAATGCACTTGGCTTTTCTGCATTTGGGATCTGCAGCATTTTCCAAAATCATTATTTTCCCCACATTTATGACAGAATTTCCCAAAGGTAACAGACTCTTTGAGGCTGTGCTGTGATCCACATCTTTCATATGACTGTCTACTCTGTACCTAGTCTCCCCCCAGCAGTGGTTTTCAGAGTGAGTGGTTTCACTTTTTGATTTGATATATTTTCACTATATTCTTTTGTACTTAGTACATGAATAACCCCTTCTAGTGAATTCAGCTCTTTGGCTTGTGCTTTCACAGTTTCTGCTGTCTTGCATATTTAGAGAGCTTTTTCAAAAGTTAAGTCTCCTTCATTTAGCAGTTTTTCTCTTAACACATTATCTTTAATGCCACAAACGAGTCTATCTCTGACCAGAGACTCCTTCTGGGGTAACAAAGCCCCACCAGACAAACTGTCCAAATGACATCTCAGGCAGCCTTCTGTTCCAACTACAGAACCTGTGCCACTTTGCCACTGGCTGGTAGGGGAAACCTGGCCTGCCTGCTGCAGCAGTTCCAGCTCAGGGACTCTGTGACAAGCTACCTAGGTCTGCTCAGTCTCAGGCCCCATTACTGTTTCCCTGGATTCCTTCCTACCCCCTCTCTCTATCATCTTGCCTAGCTCTGGGTTTACCACCGAAGTGTCCTCCACTCTCCATGCATATTTCAGCCCCCTAGCCCTCTTGTAAGGTCATGTCTATATGTACAGCTTTGTGTTTGGTGAAGATGTTCTATGATGATGGGAGAGAATTCTGCCATCAGCATAAAAAAACCACTGTGCATATGAGTGCTTATGTTGGTGTAACTTATGTCACTCAAGGGGTTGGAATATCCACATCCAGGGAAGATAATGGAGCAAGTAATTAAAGAAATCATGTGCAAACACTTGGAAGGTGGTAAGGTGATAGGGAATAGCCAGCATGGATTTGTAAAGAACAAATAAATTGTCAAGTCAACCACATTCTGTATAGCCTTTCTCATTGATAGGCCCGATAACGAGCTTCTTCGCTTGGTGGATAGAGGGAGAAGCGGTTGGATGTGGTAATGAGCCTAGAATCCTTTTAGTACGGCATTTGAGATGGTCTCGCAGGATATTCTTATCCAATAAACTAGGCAAATACAATTTAGAGGGGCCCTTACTATAACGGTGGGTGCATAAACTGGGCTGGGCTAAACCATGACTCAGAGAGTTGTGTAATTAAGGGTTCCCAATCCTGCTGGAAAGGTATAACAAGTTGGGTTCTGCAGGGGTCTGTTTTGGGACTGGCATCTGTTCAATATCGTTCATCAAATTGACTATAGATACGTGGCATTGAAAGTCGCCTTGTTCCAGTATTGCAGACTGGATACCAAAGATGGGAGGGATTGAAACTGCTTGGAGGATAGCCGGTCAATAATTACAAAAATGATCGTGGACAAATTGAGAGAAACGGTCTGAGGTAAAATAATGATGAGAGTTTAACAAAGACAAGATGACAAAGTGCGCATCCACTGTTTAGGACCCAGCGGGAAGAACAATCAAGTTTCCACACATACAGAATGGGAGAGAGACGTGTGTCCTACAAAGGAGTAGCACGCAGAAAGCGGACCCTGGCGCCGTCATAGTGGAGCCACACAGCTAAATATGAGTCCACCAGATGTGAACATGTTGGGCAATAAGAGAATCACAGCGAAATGTGTGATTCTGAGGATACATTGAACACGGTTGTGTTGTAAAAACCCCCACCGGAACGCCCAACAAGAAGGTCTGTTTCCCCAAAAATTCTGTTCCAGCTTCCCCTGTCTACTACTCTGTTCTGGTTAGGGCCATCAGCTTGTAGTGATTTGTGTCCAGTTCTGGGGCACCAGCATTTCCAGAAAGTATGTGGAGAATATTGGAGAGAGGTCCCAGAACGAAGAGCAAGAAGAATGCATATGATTAAAGGTCTTGAGACATGACCTGAATGAGGAAAAAGGCTGAAAGAACATGTGGGGTTTCTTTAGTTTGGCAAAAGAGAAGACTGAAGACAGGATAGGCACGTGGTTCACGGATATCTAAAAGGGTGTCATCAGGAAGGAAGGGAAGAAACAACTTGTTCACCTTACGCTCCTAATGATAGAACAAGACCAGCAATGGGCGTGCTACAACTGCAGCAAAGGGGAGATTTAGGTTGCGACTATGTAAGGAATAAAGTTCCTAACAGTCAGAGGGTTAGTTAAACGACTGAATAAAATTTGCATAGGGGAAGTTGATGAAATCTCCATCTCTGGAGGATATTTAAAGAGTAGGGTTAGATAATAGGTTAGATAAATGTCTATCAGGGATGGTCTAGACAGTATTTGGTCCTGCCATGAGGGCAGGGGACTGGACTCGATGACCTCTCGAGGTCCCTTCCAATCCTAGAGTCTATGAATCTATGAATCCCTGAGTGACATAAGTTTTGCCAACATAGCCAGTAGTGTAGACATAGCCTAAGACTCATTAGTGCAGTACAGGAATCCAGGGCTTACTCTCCCCCTGGATCTCCTCTGTGTTCCTACCTAGCTGTCTTTCCTTCAAGAGAATGATTGCATGTCCCATCCTTGCAATCCCTTCCTGCTTTATACTCCTATCCCAGCTCCTCCCCCAGCCCATTTCATCAGCAATTAGTGTTTATCAATCCCCAGCTTTGCTCCGGGTGTAGCATATAAGGTTAATTGGCTCCTTCTGGCCACATTAACCCACTCAGGACTTGTGTGTGGTGGATATTCCACCACACTCCCCCAGTGGAAAAGGGACCCGAAGGCTCTAGTCAACACTGATGACTGGGCCATTAAAAGTCCAGTTGGTGGGGCTGGCAGGCTCCCTATCCGGCTCTGCATGGCTGCCAGGAAGGGCAACATGTCTCCGCAGCCCCTAGGTAGAGGGGTTGCCTGGGGGACTCCATGCAGTGCCCCTCCCTCAGCACCATCTCCACAGCTCCCATTCACTGGAAACCATGGCCAATGGGAGCTGTGGGGGTGGCACGTGCAGACAGAGGCAGCATGCAGCTTGCAGAGCCACCTCGCTGCCCTTCTGCCTAGGAGCCAAGAGACATGTTGCCACTTCTGGGGAGCTGCCTGCGATAAGCACTGCCAAGAGTCCACAAGCCAAACCCACTCCCACACCTATACTCCCTCCTGGAGTCCACACTCCCTGCTGCACCCCAACCCCCTGCCTCAGATCTGAACCCCCTCCTGCACCTAAAACCTCTCATCCCTGGCCCCACCCAGAGCCTCTGCCCCCAGCTGGAGCCCACACCCCTCTGGCACCCCAACCCCCTGCCCTAGCTCAGCCACCTGGAACCTGCACCCCCTCCCATGCCCCAACCCCCTTCCCCAGTCTGAATCCCCTCCTGTACCCCAAACCCCTCATCCCAAGCCCCACCTCAGAACCCACACCCCCAGCTGTAGCCCTCATTTCCATGCACGCCAACTGCGCACCACAGCCCGGGCCTCCTCCTGCACCCTGAATGTCTCATTTCTGGCCCCACCCCATAGTCCATACACTCTCCCATGCCCCAACCCCCTGCCTCATCCCCCAGCCCTCTCCCACACTCCGAACCCCTCAGGCCCCAGCCTGGAGACCCCTCCTGCACCTCAAACCTCTCATGCCCAGCCCCACCCCAAAGCCCGCATCCCCAGCCATAGCCCTCATCCCATCCTGCACCCCAACCCCCTGCCCCAGCCCAGAGCCAACTCCCGCACCCTGAACCCCTCATTTCTGTCCCCCCCCCAGACAAAGACTTCACCCCCTCTCACACCCCAACCCCCTGCCGCAGCCTGGTGAAAATGAGCAAGTGGGTGAGGTAGGGGAGAGTGAGCGACAGAGGAAGAGGGGGATGGAGTAAGCAGGGAATGGGGCCTCATAGAAGGGGTGGGGGGAAGGGAAGGGAAGGGGCCTCAGGGACGAGGGAGGGCAAGGGTATTCAGTTTGTAGGATTAGAGAGTTGGGAACCCTAACTTCCCCATCAAGTCATCTTGTCTTCTTTTACCCTCCTCCTTATTTTTTTGACTAATTTTTTGACTAATTCACTTACCCCAATTCATTCTATAGAAAGGAGCAAAAGAGCTCCCCAAAAGAGCTGTTACACATTTTTGTTTGCACGCGTAATTCAAAATAGAATAGAAAAGTAGAAGCTAGAAGCCATTCAATGTAAAAAAATCAAGGAAAACAAATATGACAATTATTTATTTTAGAGTTATAAACACTGTAAAAATCTGAACAAAAAAACACCCATCCCATGCCCTGGGCAGCCCTGATACTTTTTGAAAAATAGAACAGATCCGTCAGTTCATCCAGATAAACTCAAAACCACAATGACAACTGAAACTAATTGACAGTAAGTGACAATAATGTGTGTCAATTATTCTGGGGACAATATGAAACCTCCAAACAAGAGAGAGAAGGAAGTAGGGAGGCAGGAAAGGAGAAGACACATCAAAAGGTTTAACATGTTATATATATTAGCTGTTGTGGTGTGATTGCTTTTTAGTGCATTTATTTTTCTCTTCTCTTTGATATATGAATTCCATTTTTTCCCTGCTTCGGTTAAAGCGAGTGAGAAGCTCAAACATCCCTCTTCTCTTGCCAGAAAACCATGAGAATTCTGAAAGCAGGAGCCAATAATAATAGAGTAATTTACATACTGAGAAACAGCTGTCCATTGTTTTTGCAAATTGGGCACCCAGAATGTCTAAAAAAATGCATACATGGGAAAAGCTTTAAGAAATTTTACATCTGCGTAGTCTCATTGGCCAATGCAATTTCATGTCAGTTTAATGCAAAATACAAACTGTGATAACTAACTAACTATTTTTCAGTGAGTTAGAATGAAGAAGTGCTTATTATGCAGGCAATTTATTTTCACGGAAAACAAAAAAGCCTGGGTGAAGGACAATGTGATGTAATGGTAAAAAAGAACAAGTTGCAGGACATGACACTTCATTTCTAGAAAACATGAGAGATCAATATATTGGCCTGTGTAACAGCATCTGCATCTGTTCAGAAAGTATATCTTGAAGAATGAGCTGATGTGCATGATATTTTCTTTCAAGTAACTGGATATGTAATGCCTAAGTTGTAGAAAAGCACATTGATATTTTTCAACTTTAAATTTTTTTGACATCAGTCAAATTTAACCCGGATGTAACTCCAAAGAAGTTATACCTGGGATGAATTTAGCCCTACATACTTACTCATTTTTAATTGACATATTCTTCTATATTTTCATTATTTATTTGACGTTAAAAATAGTTATTTCATCTGAGGATATTTTAATTATTTTACTTGTTCAATCACATAGCTATTATGGGTGCTTGAACATGTGCATTTCAAAAGCAGAATTTCACAAATATCATTTTTTTCTATTAGGCCAGTTAAGTATGTAGACTCCCACAGTACTAGGGTACACTTGTTCAGACTGGGTATCTAAAAATAGATATACATTATGAGATACTATATTTCTATGTGCTTTGCCAGCCAGTCAAAATGCAGGCAAGGCAGCCAATCTGTTAGAATGAAATGTCATTTACAACACTCATTACTTGTAAAGTATGAGGTTTCGAGAATGACTGGGAACTAAAAGCATGATGGTAGGAGAAATTACTTTCTTTATAGTCCTGCTACAATACTGGAAAGCAGCAAGGGAAAAAACGTTATTTTCTGTTCAATTTATCTGTATTGGACTGCATACAATGGCTATGAAGTTCAGATATCAAGCCTACTCTAACTATGCTCCTTTGACAAGGCCAAGGTCACAATTAAATCCTATAGCTGTGTAGCCTGCCACTATTTTCAGTAGTAAATATTTATAAATAGGAATCACTTCTACCTTTAAAGAAGGGGAATGTCGCTGCTCCAGGCCAATGGGAGCTGCTGGAAGCGGCACGGGCCGAGGGACTTACTGACTGCCGCTTCCAGCAGCCCCCTTTGGCCTGCAGCGGTGAACCGCAGTCAGTGGGAGCCACAATCGGCCAGATCTGCGGACAGGGAAGGTAAACAAACCGGTCCAACTCACCAGGGGCTTCCCCTACATATGCAGCAACCCCAGTTTGAGAAACACTGGTCTATAACATCCATTAATGTTATATGAGTAACTTCCATAAAAAGTATAGGAGATTTCTGCTGAATTAACATCACTTTGGCTGGAAATTATAATTTCTTTCTGTTTTAATGGGGACTTCTTCAAAGACAGGCTGTTAATTCAGAGTGACCTCACCACAACATTGTGTAATTCTTGACGGTAACAAGTTAAATGTGACTAGACGCAGAGCAAATTGGTTCATTAGTGACACAGCTTACAATACCAAAACTGTAATGTGTATTTCTGAGCACACGGTCCATGTAATTTTTTCGTTTAACTCCCACAAGCAGATTACATCTGCTTTAGCTAAAGCTATACTTAGTTGTTATATTATTAGGATTTGATATTAACAGTATATATTATTACTTAGTATTAATCATGAATGGAAAATACCACCTTTATTGTAAAGGTTCCAAACACAAATGGAGGGAGAGGGAGGGAGATCTAGTATATATCCAATTCTGGAATGAGCAAAAACACACCAAGGGTCCAATCCAGCAACTAGATCTGCACAGGTGGACTCAACTGCCTGTTCAGTGTCCCACTGAAGTTCAGCGAAGCTCCACATTGGCTGTTTGCACAGATCCAGGTGAAGAATCAGTCTTGAATTATCAATGAAAATATAAAATACGAAAGAGCATATGTGAGACTATTATTTCATTGTTGGTTATTAAGCATAGATTGTGCGGGTGAGGGCTGGTAGAGTTTCCAAGTTTACCTTGGTTTTCCTGATGTTGAGAGACAGACCCAGGCTGTGATAGGCATCTACAAAAAGATTTAGCATGCTTTGCAGTTCAGCCTCTGTATGTGAGAGAAGGTCAGTGATGCCAATTCTCATGATCTTAGATTTTGGTTGTAGATTGAGGGGTTGGAGATACTCAGTCCCGATTCCATCAAGAAGGTGGTCACAGATGCGAATCAGGATCACAGCATGGTAAATGGAGAAGAGTGTTGGAGAAATGACACAGCCCTCCTTGACACCAGCACAAATGATGAATGGGTCTTCTCTGAGCTGCTGCACAGAATGGTGGCAGTGATCCCATCACGTAGTAGTTTGATGATGGAAATTAATTTCTGTGGACTGCTAAACCTACACAGTACCTTTGACAGGACATCATGATTGACACTGTTTGTACTCCAAAAATCAACATCAGCAGAGAACCCATGGAAAATGTGGACCATTTTCCATACCTTGACAACCATCTCTCCCAAACAGCCAGCATTGACACAGAAATTGAATACAGGATCCACTGTGCCCGCACATGCTTTGGAAGACTACTGAAATGAGTCTTCAATGATAGGGATCTTCAAACAGGCACCAAGACCTAGGTTTACAAAGCAGTTGTCATCCCCACCCTTCTCTAAGGGTGTGAGACCTGGGTAACCTACAGACAACGTCTCATGTGGCTAGAATAGTTCCAGCAGCGCTGCCTGAGGAGGATTCTCAGGATCAGCTGGGAAGATAAATGCACTAACATCAGCATTCTCTCTGCAGCCAACATCAGCAATCATGAAACATCAACTCTGCTGAGTTGGTCATTGTGTATGTATACCTGATACTTGCCTCCCCAAGCAAGTAGTCTTCCCTCTGTTAAGTCAGGGAAGAAGGGCTTGTGGAAGGCAGCGGAAGCACTTCAAAGACATACTGAAAGTACACCTTAAAAAGGAAGGCATCAACCCAACAAACTGGAAGGACTTGGCGCGGAACAGAACAAAGTGGCACCACACCATATACCAAGCCATAGTTCACTTTGAGGAGAACAGATGTACTTATGAGACAAGGACATGACAAAGAAGGAAAGAAAGGGCACAGCAGTTCAGCCAACAACTATGTCTCCTCCGAGATTACACGTGTAATTTCTGTGGAAAAATCTGCAGGGCATGAATTGGGCTCCTCAGCCACTTAAATACCCATCAATGAACCCCCCTGTTGGCAGACATCATCCTCACATCGAGGGATAGCCGAAGATCTGAAGACTAACACACACATATTTTATATACAAATATGAAATGTTTACAGACCTGTTTAACAATGTAAACTGTGATAGGAAAGCGATTTGTGGCAGAGATTTTGTTCAGCACAGACTACCTGCTGTAAGGTACTATGTGCATTATTTCATTAATTGCATACAGTAACTATGTCTAAAGATAATGTTGCAATGTCAAGCCCTCAAGAGTTAGGGAATATAACCTTAACTCAGCCTACTTGTGCATATGCATTATGACTCACTCTTGCCTAACATCACATATAGAAGCTGTGGTAAGGGGATGTCAGGCAAAACACTAACCTAACCTAGTCAAGTGCCTTAATCACCAGAGAACACTCTTGCTCTTTTTAAAACACTCTTCCTCATTCACCATCCAGCCTGTGTACTGAATGGAACAAGGCCTGTTAAACAAATTCAAGACTATCATAATGTATACACACAATGGAGCCTAAATTACATTGAATAGGCAATCTTAATTCTGACATTTCCTAGTTTTTGAGTGCCTGATTTTGTAACCTTCACTTTCTTTTAATATGTTTTTTGTATGTAATTTCCAAGTTTAAAAAAGAAAAAAGGTGGGGGTGAGAAAAAATGAAAATTAAAAAAATGGAATTCCTTATTTTGGAAGAGCATTGATCTTGTGAATGAGTTATCAAGAGGTTTTGAACTCAGGCCTTTCAAATCCAAAGCACAGACCTCTACAATCTGAACTAAAGAATAGTAGGCTATTTGATGTTATGTGTTTCAGACATTAGAAGAGGCTGCTAGACAGCAGTGGAATATTGAGAGACTTGGATCTGGATGGGAGTGAGGACAAGGGGATATAGAAAGCACAGACAGGTACATATATTTGGCACATTCATTGTGAAAGGCAGTATGTTTCTGTATAATAACTGAGTCTGCCATCTTAAGGCTTGTCTACAGTTACCAGGAGATCGATGAGCGGCAATGGATGCACTGGCGGTCGACGTAGCAGGTCTAGTGAAGACCCACTAAATCGACAACAGATCATTCTCCCCTCAACTCCTGTAGTCCACCAGATCAAGACAAGTAGGGATAGTCAATGGGAGAATGTCTCCCGTCGACATACGCTGTTCATGTAACTCAAATTGTGTAGCTTAGATCAAATTTCACCTGTAGTGTAGACAATGCCTAAGAGACATTTTCTCAAAAGACTTTGTTCAATCTCTCTCACCTCATCTATGGTGGGGGGAAGGAGGGACTAATAATACATGCCTACCTCCTCCGTTGGGAGATGAAGCTTTCCTATATAATAAGCACTGTCAAGTACCCATAATTATCAGTGTTATTAAGTGAAAGCCCTCAGACTAGAACCCACAGTTTTGTCTCAGCTCCTGTCCCATAGGCCAAAGACACAGCTTCAACTGCTGTGCCCCATCTTGAGCTCAAACTCTTTGGGACAAAGGTGACTGATCATTGTAAAAGGAATGGTCAGAGATTTTAGCAGCCAACCTCTCTCAAATTCTTCTGACTATGAGCATATGGTAATTAATAAAGGCTTATAACTTGATCAAATCTGGCTGGATTTTCATCGAGACAGTACAAAGCAACTCTCTGATCCAAACCCTACACTATCCTTGTGCCTAATTTCATGTTCCTACCCCAAAACATGGAGACACTAGAGCTCCACAAACAAACTCTTGGGAGAGAAGGGAATTAACATTGGTAAAACCAGTTATTTCACGCTAATTTCATTCCCAGAAATGTCTGTGATGTTTTTAGTAAAACATTAACAAAAAAAATCTGCCTCAGGCAGACAAGACATGGAAAACTTTAAGCAAGAATGGTTAATGTTTGGTAAAGTTATAATAGATTTATAATTAAAGTTATACTGGGTTTATAATGAGAAGCTATCCCCACTTGTAATGACAGGGCCCATTTCTACCACTTACACTTATTGTGGGTAGTATCTCACTATATGAATAATCCCAATGAAGGTACTCTCAGATATTAAAGTACCACTTGGCATGAGTAAAGATAGCAAATTTGGGGTCATTTTGAGTTAGATGATGCAAAAATAGTGAAAATATTTGTTTTTCACTTGACCAGCCTGTGTGCATTGGGTGAAGTGTTGGAATCTGGGTGGCACATGGGCAATCACAGCAGGGAAGAAGGAGAGACTAGAGACAATATAGAAGGGAATTCTAATGAACATTTTAGATGTCTGTACACTAATGCAAGAATTATGGGGAATAAAGAGGAAGAACTACAATACCAGTGAATAATCACAATTATGATATAATTGACTTCGCAGAAACTTGGTGGGATACAGCTTGTTCAGGAAGGAAGGCTAGAGAAAAAGGAAGAAGTGTTGTCTTGTATATCAAAGATGTATACACTTGCACTGACGTTGAGATAGAAGTGGGAGTCACACCTGGGTAAGGGTGAAGGGGGTAAAAAACAAGGGTGATATCATGATAGATGTCTACTATAGACCATCTGACCAGGAAGAAGAGGTAGATGGGGCTTTTTTAAACAACTAACAAAATCATCCAAAGCACAGGACTTGGTCGTTATGGGGAACTTCAACTACCCAGACATCTACTGGGAAAGTAATATAGCAGGGCACAGATTATCCAACAAGCTCTTGGAATGCATTGGAGACAACTTTTTTATTTCAGATGGTGGAGAAAGCCACTAGGGGTGAGGCCATTCTGGATTTGATTCTGACAAACAGGTAGGAACAAGTAAAGAATCTGAAGGTGGAAGACAGCCTGCGTGAAAATGATCATTAAATGATTGAGTTCATGTTTTTAAGGAATGGAAGGAGGGAAAACAGCAGAATAAAGACAATTGATTTTAAGAAGGCAGACTTCAGCAAACTCAGAGAACTGATAGGTAAGATCCCTTGAGAATCAAGTCTAAGGGGAAAACAAGTTCAGGAAAGTTGGCAGTTTTTTAAAGAAACATTATTAAAGGCCCTTGAGCAAATTATCCCAATGTATAGGAAAGATAGGAAGTATGGTAAGAGACTAACCTGGCTTAGCCAGCAGGTCTTCAATTACCTGAAACTCAAAAAAGAGTCTTACAAAAAAACAGTGGAAACAAGGTCAAATTATGAAGGATTAATATAAAAAAAATACAGGCATGTTGTGACAAAATTAGAAAGGCCAAGGCAAAAAATGAGATTAAACTATCTAGGAATATAAAGGGTAACAAGAAAACATTCTACTAACACATAAGGATCACCTGGAAGACCAAGGACGGGGTAGCCCCTTCACTCAATGAGGATGGAAAGACAAAAATAGAGAACATAGCAATGGCCAAAGTGTGAAATCCTGTTTTTTGTTGTTGTTGTTGTTTTTCAGTTTTCACAAAAAAAAGTTAGCAGTGATTGGATGATGACATGGGGTAGGATCTGAGGCAAAAATAGGAAAAGAACACGTTTAAAATTACTTAGGCAAGTTAGATGTCTTCAACTTGGCAGGACCTGATGAAATACATCCTAGAATACTTGAGCTGTAGGAAGAGATCTCTGAGCCATTAGCAATTATCTTTGAGAACTCATGGAGGATGGGAAAGATACCGGAGGACTGAAAAAGGGAAAATATAGTACTTATTAAAAAAAAAGGGGGGGGTCAGAATAAGGACAACCCAAGGAATTATGCATTAATTAGCATAACTTTGGTACCCAGAAAGATAATGGAGCAAATAATCATCTCCTGCTATGCAGGACAGTGACTCTCGGCAATGTGCAGGACATAGTGGATGGATTTGCTCCCAAACTGCAGCGGAGAAATAACAGCATGTGCAACCCTATTTTGGAACCAGATCAATTTGCCACAGAGTACATGAACATAGAAAAGTGGCCTTTTCTGTTGATGCAAGCATTGGTGGATCACTGGGAATGCTTTCACTGATATCACTGAGAGATGGTCAGAAAAGGTGCATGATGCTAACATCTTTAAGAACATAGGACTTTTCAGAAAGCTGCAAGCAAAAGACTTTCTTTCCTGACCAGCAGATTACCACTGGGAATGTTGAAATGCCAATAGGGAACCTGAATGACTCAGCCTACTCTTTAATCCTCTGGTTTATGAAGCCATATGCCAAGCATCTCAACAGCACCAAGGAACGATTCAACTACTGGCTCAGCAGATGCAGAGTGCAAGTTGAATGTGCTTTTGATTGATTGAAGGGATGCTGGTGTTGTTTACTCACATGATAGGAAATCAGTGAGAAAAATATCCCAATGGTTATAGCTGCCTGCTGTGTCTTGCATACTATATGAGAAGCAAACTGCCAGGGTGGAAGTGGAGTGACTGTCTGCTGAATATGACCAGCCAGACAGAAGGGCCATTAAGGAAAGTTCAGTGCAGAGCTATAAAGCTCATAAAGGCTTTCAAAGTCCATTTTAACAGTGAGCCACAGTCATGCATTTTGTTGTGCTGTTCTCTACCTGGCCCTGCTCTTCTGTGACCTGTTAGGAACTGTGTGGTGATTGCTGTACATGTAGTAATAGAAGATTGTCAATACTTCTACTAATTTTGTTTGTGGGTTATCCTATGAGTTGCGCTACACTGTCAGTAACAAGCAATTGAAGTTTTCAGACCTGCTAAGTACTCGGTAGCAGATGTTGCAAACTAATAAAGATGTGCGATCTTTAAATAATAGACATTTATTTTGTAACTGAATTCAGTGCAAAAATAGAAACCAAGAAATTTTAAAACAAATATATTTAAAAATTAATAAAATTTAATAAATTATGAGAACATAACTTAAGAAGAGGAAAGAACATTCATGTCCATTTCAGATGGACTTATACCAACTGTGACTTTCACAAGTCAGTGTATGTGAAGCTGTGATTGTCTTTAATGTCCCCCAGGGTAGAGTGGTAGGGGTGGTACAGAGGCCCTTGATGCCATGTGAAATGTTTGGGGAGGCGCTATAGGGAGGTTCCAATATTAAGTATTCAGTGGGCTGCAGAGGGAGACAAGCCCAGCCTTGTTAAACCTGCAGGTACACCAGAGTCTGTAGCAACTATGCTTGCAGCATTTATGTGCTGGTGCATCTTTCTTTTCTCTTACTGAGCTTTTCTCCTCTCCACTCTTTCCTTCTCCAGGGTGTCCCAGTGTTCATCATCCATGTCCTGTGCTCATGCTCTGATGCAGAATGGCTTGCAGGATCTCAGTGAACATGTCATCCTGAGTTCTCTGCTTTGTCCTCCTTATCTGCGTCAGGAGTTCTGCAGGCATGGAAGGGAGACCCTCAAGGCTACAATGGCAGCAGATAAAACACAGAGAGGTACCATTGTCAGTATATTCACTTCATAAAGAAAATGTAAGATGCAGAACTCACCCCCCACTCAGTTTTAAGCACTACATAGTCATTCTTATTTCTGCTTGGGATTGCTTGTGCACTGCGCAAATCACAGCATCAACAATGGTGAGTAAGGCCTACAGGTGTTAGGGAAATGAGGAGGGAATTGCTTAGTTGCACAAAATTAGTAGCACAGGGAAGTGGCACTGAATACTGGCAACATTTTCCACAGGCGGTGGTGGTTTTAGCTGATATCTCACTCCTGAGGATAACAAAGGCAGAGAGAGCACAGCTGTTGCTAGCGTCCTGAAGCTGCCTGGACCCATACGCTACCACCCTGGGTACTGCATTGGTGCCCACTGAAGTTATTGCTGACTGGAATGGGAAAGTGTCCTACCGCAGAAGAAGAAATAAGGCAGCCCGTACCTGTGTCAGAGGATTGCAGAGTACCTCCATGGAAGTTTCATTGAGATCTTTCAGGAGTATTCAGGAGACATCCCCATTTATACAAACAACTGTTCCACATAGCCCCTTCCCCTCCCTGACGTAACCCTAAAGGGGACTGAAAAACAGATAGCAACGCTCTCTCTCTCTTGGCTGTGGCACTATTCTAGCATGAGCAAATTAATGACAAGTCAAAAGCTGTGTTCTGCTGCTTCTAGAGGGGGGCCATCCCTGTAATGGAAAATTTAAGTTCACACACATACCCAAGGTTCTTTCTCCTGCATCAGTTTCACCTGTGCTTGACTGGTTGGACTGTGGTGGAGTCAAAAACAGGTCCTGGCTCATTGCACAGCTGGATCCCCTGGTTGTCTGTCCCCACTCCTACTCTTCCTCCTTGTGCACTTCCTCCTCTTTGCTTCTCACAGCAGGGGCCTGTGACTTGGGGTCCTCAGAAGTATCAGCAGTGGTGTGCGGGTTGCTGGTGGGGTCTCTGCTAAATATGATATCCAATTTGTTGTAAAAGTGGCAAGTTACGACTCAGCCCTAGATCGATTGTTGGCCTCCCTGGCCTTCTGGTATGCCTTATACAGCTCCTTGGCTTTCAAATGGCACTGCGGCTGATCGCTATTGTAGCTCTTCTCCTGCATCCCCCAAGCAATCTGCTCATAGATGTCCATATTTCTACAGCTGGTTCAGAGCTGGGCCTGCACTACCTCTTCTCTCCAAAGGCCCAGGAGATCCAATGTCTCTTGTCTACTTTGGGTCAGACCGCGTCTAGAATGGGTAGCCGGCATAGTCAGCTGGGCAGTGGCACACAACAATAGAGAGCTGCTAGGTGTGTTTGCCAAGCCAATCACTTAGGAAAAGACATTTCAAAAATCCACAGGGCTTTGGAGAGGAGGAGGGGCTTTTGGTCTAGGTGACCCCTGGGCAGTGGAGTTCACAGTACTGACTAGAGCAGTCTGTGTGGGAAGATGATGGAGGACTGTTAGGGTTGACATAGGTAACACAGTGTCTGCAGGTGTGCTGTCTCAACCGCCGTACATCGACCTTGGCTCAAAACTGCTCAGGGAAGTGGTGTTACTATGTCAGCATACTGAGTTACTTACATCAGCGGGAGACAAATTTAAGAGGAGGCACATTCACAACTAAGTTGACACAAGACGGTTTATGTCAACATAAATTTGTAGTATAGACCAAGTCTCAGTCCTGCCTGGGACTAGACTAGATGACCTAAATAGGTCCAGTCCAGTACTACGTGGCTATGATCAGGAAGTGAACACTTAAAAAATTCCTTTTCTACCTTAAGAAAAACAGTTTTTGATAAGATAAGAAGCTGCACATGTAATAAAGTGTGGCAGCATTTGTCAAAAAATGTGGATGAGTAATCATACAAAAATGTGTAATCTCCATGCAATCTCAATCAAAAACATTTCAGACAGATTTTTGTGGCAGACATGTCTCGTAACTGTAATAAACCTGGGAGATTTAAAAAAAAAGAGAGAGAGAAATGAGTCATTTAGTTTTATTAACTATTTTAATGTGACATGTATGGAATTAATACAATATCAATTATTGAATGGTGTAACATATCATTTTGATAGCAAAAGAATGTCCAGGCAATATCAAATTACTTTTTTATTAATTTAAAAACCGGCTGCAATCTCTTAGAAACTGTCAATTTTAAGAATCTCTCCAAGTCACTGTGGAAGCTTGAACCAACAAAAATGAATTTTTCATTGATTTGGAATACAGCCAGTCATGGTATTTCATTCTATCAAATATACAGATATTATTTTAGGTTATTAAGAGGTTATTAAACATTTTTCCAGTGTAATTTGCACCACCACCATCATCAATCTCAGAGAAACCTCTTTCTTGAGTAATATCTACTATAGCTCATGCATATTTTGAAGTCAAAATTGTGTTTCTTTACATTATGAAGGTCAGAGAAATATTAAGAATAGTTCTGAATTATTACTCAGAACAGTTAAATTCTTTGGCCCTATTTTTATCACTCTTACTCACATTCCATACCACAGAGTCCCACTGAGCTATAGGTCAGTGGAATGTTAAATAAAAACATAAACAACTTCAGATACTAGAATTTGGCAACATTATGCAAAATGTCTCAGGCACAACAAGGTACTACTCATCATGGGAGAGGTTGTCATAATCTGGCCCTTTACAAACAGACCTCAGGTGTGACAGGGTTTAAATTTACTTTAAATTAAATACCACTCTCCTCCTGAGGTACAATATGAAATTATTAAAAATAAAAAGTCAGAAATGAAAATATAGAAGGGGAAAATATCCCACAAGTGAAAAATGACCAAAAACTTATGGCCCTTGAGTCATTTCTCCAACAGCTGCAAAAATGTCAACACCAGAAAAACGTAAAAAACCCAGCAGTGATTTCATTAATAATATGCTTACTGCTACATTGCAGAAGGGATCATTTCAGCATGCACGCTAGGGACAGACATTCCCTTTAAAATTCAAATAGCTGAACTGGAACTTTTCCTCTGCTTCAATTTACCTGCTGTTACCTACACCAGTGAAACTAGCCAACTGGAGATCATTAATCCACAGGCTCTCCAAATCTTTCATTTTCTTCGTGAGTGGAACATGGCACATTAGAGCACATTCTATTCAAAGCAAGAGCATCAAAGGACTGGGGTAATAATCTCTGTTTATGGCAAATTCATCACAGCCAGTATGAAGTGGTCCCACTGCAGGTTAATAGCTACACTGTTCTGTGGGTGCTTCAGTCACTGTGCATATGGATTCCAAATTTTAATATCTCAGCCTATATTTTAGCCCATCTTAAAGACAATCTCTTGAAAATCAGAAAACAAAAACCCTGGCTGAGAGAGGAAGGAAGGTGATGTAATTTAAAGAAGGATTCAATAGATGTGTGACCTGGGGCAAATTGTTAATTGTTCATAATCTCTCTGAGATCAATTCCCTATCTATAAAATAGGAATGACAGTACTTTTCTCCCACTTTTTCTCTTGTCTATTTAGATCAGTGATTCTCAAACTTTTGTACTGATGACCTCTTTTATATAGCAAGCCTCTGACTTTTACCCGCCTAATAAATTAAAAACACTTTTTAATATATTTAACTCCATTATAAATGCTGGAGGCAAAGCAGGGCTTGGGGTGAAGGCTAACAGCTCATGACCTCCCAACATAATAACCTCATGAACCTCTGAGGGGTCCCAACCACCAGTCTGAGAACCCCTTATTTAGATGATAAGATTTTTAGGGCAAGAACTTCCTCAATCTGTGTAGGTAAAATACCTAGCAAAATGAGGCAACAATCAGGGCTTCTATATTAACAGGGCCGGTTCCAGGCTCCAGCATGCCAAGTGCGTGCTTGGAGGCGGCATGCCGGGGGGGGGGGTGCTCTGTCGGTTGCCGGGAAGGCGGCAGGCGGCTCCAGTGGACCTCCCGCTGGCGTGCCTGTGGAGGGTCCGCTGGTCCCGCAGCTCCGGTAGAGCATCCGCAGGCAAACCTGCAGATGCTCCACCGGAGCCGCGGGACCAGCGGACCCTCCGCAGCCAAGTCTGTGGGAGATCCACCGGAGCCACAGGACCTGCGAGCAGCAGAGCGCCCCCCGCGGAGTGCCACCATGCTTGGGGCAGCGAAATGGGTAGAGCCGGCCCTGTATATTAAAATACTAAACAGTAGTAATGAACCAAGGTGTACTTTTGAGATGTATTTATCAGTTTCCCAACTGTATGAAGAACAATAGATAAAATCCAAAAGATTAGTGTGCTGTACATTATCTTTTACCTTCTATCAGTTAATATGTTTCAACAAATTTACTTCCCCTGTCTTCTTACAAAACAAATAAAAATGATTAGATGAGGTCCTGGGGTGACTTTGCATAGTTCAGCCATTCATGTTAGGTACCAGCATCCTATCTCTCAGTCCTGTGTCAGATTGGTCACCCCATAATTTCCTTTTATCACAGAGCTAGCCTATGTAACACCTAAAATTCAGGGTTCTCACAGGGCCCAATCTAATTGAAAAACTGAAATGCCTGAAAAACTGAAATCCTAGCACAACCTGGAAGGATTTCTACTAGCTGAGATCTCATTAAAAGATAGTGTTTGCATGTAAAGCCAGACAATAGTGAGATAGGCCTCATAGGCTAAGTGATTGACAGTGCACCTGCATTCTTCATCCACTAGAGACCTCCATAATTATGGTTCAATGACCAAGGACATGATGCTACTTAATTTTAAATTGCCAAAATGCAGATCATAGTTACAGTTTTCTTTACTTGTTTTGCTTCCCACACAGGTGACCCTTATCTCATCAGAATACAGAAAGCCAAGTATAGTTAATACAACTTCTTCAGACATTTTTATTTCTGTTAATTTTTGTTGAAATGCTATCTCTACTCTTCTATGCAGTTGCACTTGCTTGGGCAGTTTCCCAAGCCCCATTTTATTAAATATTGTGCCTCTCAAGGGCATCACAACAACGGTTTGGCAGGCAGAGGGCATACTTTTTTATTCTTTTACTGTTTTCTTTAGTGTGATATTTTGAAGGAATATAGAAGTATCAGCAAAAGCTTAATGAAGTCAAATTTAAGCGTTCTCTCTTCAAGCTGACTAATTGGTATACGATGTGCTTCAAATGTGACCTAGTGAAAATCACCAGGGAGAAGTGAACAAACCATTTACCTCTATGGTACCTTTCTCTGGCAGCCCAAAAGCAGGCCTGATGTTAACTGTGAAGTGGGGTAGACTAGAAAACAATTGTGTTTCAGAAAAAAAATTCAAGGTTTTAAAATGTGTTTCATTCCACGTTGAAATTGTCCAAGAAAAAACACAAACAAGAGAGCAGACATTTGAACCGGGATCTCTCACATCTCAGGTTGGTGCCCAAACCACCAGGCTACCCTATAAACCAGAAATTACAGTCATAATAGAGGCAGTACACAGGCATACATACATGCTGCTGCCATAACCCTCAACGCCCTATTGTCTTGAGGACTAAAATGTCAATTTGATACCAGAGGCCCTCATGCCAACTGCCATTTTTTCAAACTCATCTGTTTTCACTCTGCTATTGCTCACAACGGAATGATTGCACATATAGTTGGGACTAAAGTTTGAGTGAGTTATCTTGTGCCTTAAAAACCAGCCGAATGGTTATGTCAAACGAAATATATCTTCTGCATTAACAACTTTAAGGATCTCAAAGAAATCACTCACCAAACATCTATCCTTCCCTATTGAGGTAGATGCAGAATCCTCTAGTGTCTAAAAAAAGTCTAAAAGACAAATGTTCATGAGTCTGGCCATGAAACAGTGAACTCTTGGTTTTGAGGCCAATAGATCCCAAATATGGATGTTAAAGGAGCAGAATAGGAGAGAATGTTCCACAGTCTTCTCTGAGGACAGCCTGTATCCAGAATCAAAGCAGCCTTCCTGGGGGCAGCCTGTCTCTAACATATGCTTCCCTCTGCTGCTTTTACATATTGAGATAAGTAAGGTAGGTTCACTCTATCAAAAGTTTTGTCCCAATCCATAGCAAAAGCATAACCCCCTCACATTCTACCCTTGCCCAATTTCAAATAATTTTCACAAACTACACAAAATATCTGCCACGGTATCACCTTTAACTGCTTTAGACTGACTGGGATGTAATAATTTGCCTGCGATTTTCCCCAATCTCTTGGTTTAAATGGAAGCCAAAATTTTGTAATCCATGTTAAAAAGTGCAACAGATCCTCAAATCCTGATATCTTCCAAATCCTCTTCCTTTTTGCCCCCAAAATTGAAAAGGCCTTCATAAAAGAAAGATCCTAATGTGCCTTTAGTCAAGAGATAATTAAAAGTACATCAAAACACCAGAGAGAATGAATCAATGAATTTATGATAAAATTCTGCTGTCAAACATCACCCCCATCTTCAATGACAAGATAGCTGCATGAACATCCATCTCCTCTATTGGTTTCACAAGTGATTCTCATTCCTCACTGGCCAAAATTCGAAAAGCTCCAATACTTGTAACCTTTCAGGCAGGTGGTGTTAGCAAAAGTTCAGGTCAATTTTTAAGGGTTCCTTTTGAAAACATATATAACTTCAACTCAAGCCACCACCCAGAAAGCTCAGAAACTATAGGTACTGGCCTGGGTGCCCTTGATTGCCATCTGCAAGCATGAGGGAACTTTAGTCGGCGGGGGGGAGGATGAGAGAGGGCAGGAAAGGAGGTCAACAGAATGAATAATTCTGCAATTAATAAATTAACAATATTAAGCAGGACTTCCTCACTCAGGGTGTCTTAGCAATTCCCCCAACTTCAGTCCGAGTGGCTAATGCAATGTAGTCACTTCCCTCCTTCCTAACTTCCCCACTTTGTTGCTCACTACTGATGGGGTCCAAGAATTATGGTAGGTCAGACTCCAGCCCCTAAGGGCTGACTGGGCTGCTCTGGGGCGGGTCTACCATCTGACCCAGCTGAAATTATTTCAGCTTTGATTGATGAACAGGAGACCCACAGCAGAGTCCATCAGGTAGGTGGCTGCTGCTTTCTGCAGCTTCAGCCCAAGCCACCTGAGCACTATCACCTGCCTCAGCTCAATCCACCACCTTGAAGCCACCTCATACACTGTCTTGAAACTGCCTCTCCATTAAGTATTTGATGAGGGTTATGTGGTACATAAGACCCTTAATAGAGTTATTGCTACTGGGGAGAGACTACCACTAGAAAGTAGGATCCTATTTCATCTCTCTTTCTAACTCTGTCCAGGATCTCTTAACCAACTGTGCCCAACTGTGGTACGGGTCAGGGTGATCCCTCGCTCCAGGCATACTTGATGAATTTCTCTTGCCCTTTCATTTCCCAATAGGGATAATAGTACTTTATTGCCCCCAACCTCAAAATGTATTTTAATCCAAATGCCCTAAAATATCACAGAACTGAAATGCAAATATGGTCTGGCCCATTCAGTCAATTCCCCTACAGATGCAAGCAGAGGGCACCCTCCTGTATGGAGCTTCTGTCCATCTGCAGTTCTTAAGCAGCTTCGTGCTTCTTTCATTTCACCAACAGATATCAATAGTGACCTCCCTACTCTCTCAGGCTTTAGGCCACAGGGCTTCCACGCTATTAAAAAACTTCTACCGCTGAAAAGGAGGAATGGCTTGTCCCTGAAAGAACTCTCCGTAATATTCCTGAGCTATCCTCAATATGCCAGCATGGTCCCTGCAGACATGCCAATATTAGGATCCAAAAACCCTATCATTTCTGCTGCATTCTCCTTTCATTACAGACTGACAGATATATCAGAGGATACAAAGTTCTTTTTTCTTAAAGTCCTTTGCAAGTTTAGCTAACTCAAGTTTTTTTTCTTTGGTACTGAATCATCTGCTTCTTAACTTCCTCTGAGACCTTTTTGTCCATACATTCTCCAGATTGCTATGAAGATTTCTCAAAAGACATAGCAATGCTCAATAAGGCTGATAATCAGTTACATACCAATGTTCTGAAAAGGAACATACAAAGGCCACAAGGTTCTGCTTAGTAAATTTTCAGCATTTCTCATGTCTCTCATTCCACAAAGACACCAGCCTTTCTAATTGCAGTTGCAGTAATGAGTAAATAAGTATTTAATTTCCAATAACTCCAATAACATAGTCTGTTTTGTTGATACTGATAAGATCCAAATCTTGCCCAAAAACTAAAAGATCATCTGTCCAGAGCACACTCCAGCTTGAATGCACACTCCAAATGGAATGGATCCATAAGCAATTATCTTCGAAAAGTCATGGAAGATGGGAGATATTCCAGAGAACTGGAAAATGGAAAATATAGTGCCAATCTATAAAAAGGGGAATAAGAACAACCTGGGAATTTACAGAACAGTCAGCTTTACTTCAGTACCTGGAAAGATAATGGAGCAAATAATTAAGCAATCAATTTGCAAACACTGAGAAGATAATAAAGTGAGATGTAAAGCTCAGCATGAATTTGTCAAGAACAAATAGTGTCAAATCAACCTAACAGCTTTCTTTGACAGAGTAACAAGTCTTGTGGGTAGGGCAAAAGCAGTAGATATAATATATCTTGATTTTAGTAAGGCTTTGGATACTGTCTTGCATGACCTTCTCATAAACAAACTAGGGAAATACAACCTAGATTGAGCCACTATAAAGTGGGTGCATAACTGGTTTGAAAATGATTCCCAGAGAGTATCAGTGGTTCACAGTCAAGCTGGAAGAACACATTGAGTGAAGTCCTGCAGGGATTGGCCCTTGGTCTGGTTCTATTCAATATCTTCATCAATTATTTAGATAATGGCATAGAGAGTACACTTATAAAGTTTGTGGAGGATACCAAGCTGGGAGGGGTTGCAAGTGCTTTGGAGGATAGGATTAAAATTCAAAATGATCTGGACAAACTGGAGAAATGGTCTAAAATAAAAAGGATGAAATTCAATCAGGACAAATGCAAAATATTCCATTTAGGAAGGAACAACCAGTTGCACATATACAAATGGGAAATGATCACCTAGGAAATATTATGGAAATGGATCTGGGGGTTATAATGGATCACAAGCTAAATATGAATTAACAGTTTAACACTGTTTCAAAATAGTAAACATTCTGGGTTATATTAGCAAAAGTGTTGCAAGCAAGACACAAAAAGTACTTCTTCTGCTCTACTCTGCAGTGATACAGATTCAGCTGGAGTAATGTATCCAATTCTAGATGCCACATTTCAAGAAAGGTGTGGATACACTGGAGAAAATCCAGAGGACAGCAACAAAGATGATTAAAGGTCTAGAAAACATACCTCTGATTGAAAAAAATGGGTTTGCTTAGTCTGGAGAAGAGACGACTGAAGAGGGTGGGGGACATGATAACAGTTTTCAAGAACATAAAAGATTGTGACAAGGAGGAGGGAGAAAAATGGTTCTTGTTAACCTCTGATAATAGGACAAGAAGCAATAGGTTTAAAGTGCAGCAAGAGAGGTTTAAGTTGGACATTAGGAAAAACTTCCTAACTGTCAGAGTAGTTAAATTCTGGAATAAATTGCCTAGGGAGGTTGTGATATCTCTGTCATTGGACATTAATATCAGGTTAGACAAACACCTGTCAGGGATCGTCTACATAATACTTAGTCCTGTCTTGAGTGCAGGGGACTGAACTAGATGACCTTTCAAGTTCCCTTGCACTTCTATGATCCTATGTTCCAAGTTACTATTTTCAGTACCCTCTAAACAAAGACTCATGTTCAAGACTCCACAGTTACTTGCGACGTCATTTGGCTAACAAATTTGTTGCCATTTCTGACCACTTCAGATTTATCCCAGTTGCTCACCCTTTTTTTTTTTTTGGCCCATTTTGTTTTTGTTGACTGTTTCATTATTCTGAAGTAGAGAGTCTCTTAAGTCCCCCAAACCTGATACCAACATGAATGGTTCTTCCTGGAACTGCTCAAACCAAGAACCACCCAGCCCTCTGGCATGCTATCTGGACTAGCTCATGGATCTCCTCTTTCCCTTGCCAGTTTCAGTTTCTTGAAACTGGCCCTGAAGTTGAGCACATAAAACCCTGCTTTTCAACTGGAAAGCCTGCCGTGTCCATAGCCCATATATCCATCCCTGACACCTGAGATTCCTGCAAATATTCCTTCCCCTGTTTCTTTTTTTCCCTCCTCATCTCCCTTTTTTTTCCTAATTGGATCATCTCCACCCCATTACCAGAACTCATGCCCCATTCTGTAGCATCCTGACTTTCAAAGTTTCCCATTCCCTCTCCCTGACCCATTTCCAATCCTGCATCAGTAAGGGACAAGATCAGTCCTTCCCTCAAAGGTAGAGAGGCCCTACCTCTCAAAATGGGGCCTTCATCAAACCTTGAAAGACTGCTTAGAATCCTCTGACTAAGGGAAGGATCCTTGCGTGATTGGGAATTAAATCTTTCCCTATTGGACTATGTCTCTGGGCACTGCCTATAAACATGTCCACTTTTCACACACAAATTGCATCTGGTGAAATCCCTGCAGTGCTCAATTTTGTGAGCATGAAATCCACATCACATGCATTTCCTCACCCCACAGCCAGAACTAAAATGCTCAGTGGAACCACAGGTAAAACAAGTGCATGGCTAACTGGAATACCTACTTTAACACAGCTTGGAACCTAAATAAAATATACTGGAAAAAGTTCAATCGTGCCTTTAATTCCACCATAGCAAACCTGAAATCTATTACAAACTTTAACTGGGGGGCTGCACCACTGTAGCGAAATGAGTAATCCACAGCAGAATGTCTGCTTCATATATATTTTCAATACACTGCTCTACAGCCAAAATGCTTCTGAAATAAATGTAGTCAAACTTTACTAATACTGGGTCACTGAGAATGAAAATGATGCTTAAAATTGTTGATTGGCTCTAGTCTAGCTGTTGGGCTCCAGACTACAGCAGTGGAATCTTCCTGGAGGGTGATGTTAGGGTTTTCCATGTTCCGTGACCTGTCAAAAGGATCTTGTCCTTTCCTCTTCATGGGAAGTGATCTTGTAGCCTGCAACATCATTGATGTGTGAGCAGCCTAACATCGTTCACGATCCAGTGAGTGGAGACTGTTTCATTGATCATTGAAGACAGTTTACAGCTGTTTTGCTGCATGTAATAGCAATGTTTGCATCAATCCAGTGGCCTGCAGTCCATATGAAGGAAACCTATGACAATGAAAAAACTTTGAGGTGCATAAAACTATGACCAACATCAGTGGCATTGTGGCGATTTTGAAGATTGTTGCTCCTTGCTTGGTCTGCGATTGGATACACAAAGTTATGCTGTTTTCTCTGCGAATGGATAGTCGTGCAAGAGATTCTCACTACATCAAGAAGATGGCACTCCGACAGTCATTGGAGCCTGGAGAAAAAGTGTCAGCACACATTGTTGAATAAGAAATTTTGTTACCACCCTTACACATCATGCTGGGTCTGATGAAGAACTTTGTCAAGGCCATTGACAAACACAAGCAGCTTTCAAGTACCTCCGTGAAATTCAAGGTTAGTGAAGCTTAGATAAGGAAGGTGTCTTGTTGGTCTCAGATTCGTGAACTTCTTCGAGATATGCGTTTGACCATGCACTCGTGGCAAGGAAAGACAGCATGGAAGCCTTCCAGTTAGTGCAATAAATTTTCTCTAGAAACAACAAGAGACAACTATAGTTTTGGTGGAAACTCTTCAAGGCATACAAAAGCCTTGAGTTACAACATGTCACTAAGATACATTTTTTCCACTCTCATCTAGATTTTTTTTGCACGAACTGCAACAATGGAGAAATGCTATCGGGCAAATGGAGCCATCAATGCTTGCAGATATTGCTGTGACAGTGACAAGAGATGCTCCATTAATGATACAAGAGGACAAGCCAAGAAGTGCGAGTAGACACTGATGGACTTAAACTACGTACATAATAGTTTTTGCCTTTTGTTTCTAAATAAATTCTATTTATATAACCTTTTGCTGATTTTTAAAAGGTGTAATTTAAGAAGGTGATTTTCATATAAAGCAACCATAAACACATGAAAAGACCTAGGTTTACAATTTATGATTAAAACTCTACTATCTACACAATACACATAGACATAAAATGTAAAAACTTAAATATCTTAGAAACAGTAGCCAATCAGTTGTTTTAATTGTCATATTTGAATTCAGCACATCAAAATACATAATAAATAGTACATTTTATCTCTGAAGCAGACGACTTCTCAAAAATTGTAGACCAGTGTTATAGAAGAAAAGTCACAGGCTTAAAAGAAGGCTGAAATAAAGAAATGGCAATTATACTTAATCCCAATCACTGGTCCCCTTCCTAATTCCACACAGTTCTCAGAAAAATTCCACTCTGCTACCTGGCAAGTGAATCACAGCTTTCAGTTGTGCTGGAGATAATCTAAAGATTTTAACAAAAGAATCCCATCAACAAAATCCTTAGTGGGACATTTATCCATGGTATCTGTGTTGCGCAGTCAAATCATGTATCTTTGCTGAGGCATCTTGGGCAAATGCTTCAACTATAAATCCTGCCTGGAACCCTGATCTAAATGACTGTGACTGCTACATAAGATTTCTTCCTTGGCACCCTCTTGGGAGGCCCATGGCTAGAAACAAACCCCTCAGGCCCTCCCTTATTGTCACTATTCCTCACATGCTCACTCACAGCAAGCATTTGTACTCCTGGGGCTTCCTTTCATGTTGCTGGGGATCTTGGAGTCAAGAGAAACAAAGACTTCAGAATCTAAAAAATGCCTCTTTGTGGCTGCTTTTCCCTAGGGTCAACTCATACCCCAAGTAATCCCTTGACAGGAGTTTCTTAAAGTGAACAGAGCATCTGCAACAGTGGGAACTCTAGTACTACCCCCTTTCTTCATACAGCTAACCTTACTTTGCCTCTACTTTCCTGACACACCTTGACTGTGGCAAAGCTCCACTGTATTTCTATCCTCCTCGAGACCCCATGCAGATTTTCCCAGGAGAAACGAACCCAGTGCTACCATATCTATACCAGGGGGCCCCTCTGGTAGCTGCTCCCCAACAGCAGGGAGCTGGTTTTCTTTTTGAATAACATGTTCTCATATTGCCTGTCCCCTCACACCAAATCCTCCCCTACTGCCAACCCCTTGCAGTTCCCAGGTCACTTTCCCCACTTAAGGTACCTTTAGCCACGGAGGACAAAGCTTCAGGCACCACAGGCACAAACTCGTAACATCAGTTGCTAAACCAGCTGATAGTGCCACAGAATCCACCAGTGTGCACAAAATAACTTCTCCATCAGACTCCAAACAAGCTGTCAATATCTCTTCCACCATCTCATTCAGAGAACCCATTGGAGGAACAGAGCTTCCTCCAGCCACACCATCTGAGGCTGCAGCCATCTTGGCAGGAAGAAGACAAGAAAGAGGAAGTGGGAGCACAACCTCACATCACAGACACAGCCACACCTGACACACCTAATAGAGACCTTTCTGCAAAACATTTAGGTTTCAACTAAACAGTATTTTCTACAGAAAAAAGTTTAGTCAATTTTTTTTCAGCCAGCTCTTTTGTGAAGAAATATGTATTTGGCTGTGTTAGATAATGTGGAGGAGGGAAATACCATCAAATGAACTTATATGGGATTATGTGTATTTATACCATACTCATTATACAATTATATTAATAAGCATATATTATACAAACAAGAGGTTTATCTATTTCTTCAGATTCTACTTCTTTTCTTTCTTTATCCTCCTACTCCCTCAGGTGCATTGGATGTCCACCAGTTTCTGCCGTTTATTTCAGTCTCTCTTGTGCTAGTCTATTCAGACTTCTAAGTGTCCTGTTGATTGGTTTGGCTTCTTTACTATTTTGGGTAATGTTTCTCTCAGTTACCGTCTTTTTCTGTTCCCAGGTGGTGCCCATATTATCACTTGACATGGAAGATCTGTTGGTGACATCCATAAACTGTGTCCTAAATATGTCTATCATCTTCTTTTTATCATGTTTGATGCTTTAGGTTGGTTTGCTATACTTAGAATTTCTGATGTTGCAAGAAATTCTTTCCTGTGTATTCTGAATACCTTCTGCATCCATTTACTTTGGAATAAGTTGATCTGTTGTACAATTTCTGCAGTAGATCTACATGACTGCTCCACAATGAAGAACAGACATGATGTCACCATTAAAAATTTGTGGGTTTGTATCAGTGCCACTCACACTGCTTTTCCAAATCTTTTCAAGGTTATGAAAGTTGTTTGCTCTTTTTGATATTCATTGCTTGACACCTAGCCTGGTGTCACCATCATTGTACATTTCAATGCCTAGATAAGTAAAATAAACCTCCTTCTTCTAGTATTTTTCCATCTACTCTGATGGTAGCTCTTGGGATGTTGATAGCCATCAGGGTCACCCAGATGGTTCAGGGAGCCTGGGGCAGGGCCAGGTCTTCGGCGGCAATTAAGCAGCAAGTCCCTCTCAGAGGGAAGGACCTGCCACTGAAGAATCGAAAATTGAAGCGGCGGCAGTAGAGCAGCCTAAGTGCTGCTGATTGCGGCTCTCCCACCACCGCTTGCGGCACTTGTACTCACTGGGTGGCGCTCTAAGGCTTCAGCAGCACTTCAGTGGCAGGTCCTTCACTTGCTCCAAGTCTTCTGCTACACTGAAGGACCCATTGCCGAAGACCCAGAGCGAGGGAAGAGCCCACTATCGAAGTGCTGCTGAAAACCCAGAGTGGCTCACGGGGCCCCTGTGGGGCCTGGGGCAAATTGCCCTACTTGCTCCTTCCCCCCCACCCCCGGGTGGCCCTGATAGCCATATATTTTTTCTTGTTGATAAACAAACCAATTTGTTTTGCTGTATTTGCCAAAAGCTGTATCTTTCCTTCTATTAAGTGATGCATTTAACTAAGCAGGACAACATCATCACAAAAATGAGGTCATCTAATTGTGCTTTATCATTTGTCCATAAAATTCTTTGTTTGCCTTGTGTGGTTACTTTCCTCGTGACATAGTCAATGACCGGTGCAAACAACAGCAGGGACATAATACACTCTTGTTCTACTCCAGTCGTCACTACAAACCATTGACTGGTGGTGTCACCATCTCTGACTGCACATTCAGCATTATTATGTAGATCTTTGACTATTCAAATTACTTTTGCTGGTATTTCATCATATGTTATAACTTTCCAAAAACTGTCTCAGTTTACACTGTCAAAAGTCTTCTGGAAATCTATAAAATTTACCATAAGAGTCATTTGCCACTCTGTACTTTGTTTTATAGTATATCTGAACTATACAACAAAAATACGATCTGCACATGATCTCAATATTCTAAAACCAGCTTGTTTCTCTCTAAATTGGACATCCATTTGTTTCCTGATATGTTCCAAAATGAAGTTGAGCACGATTTTCACAGATATAAAAAGTAATGTGATTCTTTTCCAGTTATTCCAGTTGGTAAAGTCCTCTTTGACAATTTTACACTGAGACCTCACTTCCACTGGTTTGAGTTTTTTTTGTCATTTCATAATCTATCCAAAAAACACAGGGAAACTCTGGAGGACTGTTTCATCACTTGCTTTAAGCATCTCTTCAGTAACATTATCCTCTCCAGCTGCTTCTTTGCCATTTTTGAGTTTACTGATGGCTTTTCTAATTTCTACCATTGTAATATATCTTACATCGGGGTCGGCAACCTTCGGCACGTGGCCTATCAGGGTAATCCACTGGTGGGCCGCGAGACATGTTGTTTACATTTACCATCCGCAAGCACAGCCACCTGCAGCTCCCAGTGGCCGCCGTTCACCGTTTCTAGCCAATGGGAGCTGTGGGAAGCAGCACGGGTTGCAGGGAAATGCTGGCTGACACTTCCTGCAGCTCTCATTGGCCAAGAACAGCAAACCGTGGCCACTGGGAGCTGCGAGGGGCCATGTCTGAAGATGGTCAACATAAAGAAAATGTCTCACTGCCTGCCAGCGGATTACCCTGATGGGCTGCGTGCCAAAGGTTGCCAACCCCTGTCCTACATCATTATCAATCTCTTGTGGTAGCACATCACATATTTCTAGTAGTTTGCTTGGGTTTTGTCTATTTAAAACAGTCTGAAAATATTCTGCCCATTTTTTCCACTGTTCTTCTTTTGTACTAACAATCTTTCCATTGGTACTTTTAATAAGGCCTCCAGTATTGTTAAAATTTCCTGTTAGCTGTTTAATTGTCTTATACAAGATTGTAAAGTCACCTCTTTGGCTAGTATCTTCAGCCACTCAATATTTTCTGTCGCTATATATCCCTTTTCATCCCTTATGGGTCTCTTTTTTACCCTTCTGTCTTTTTAGAGCTCCATATTCTACTTACCACATGCATTTCTCTTTGCATATCTTAGCATTCATGAGTTTTTGCTTTACACATCTTTTCTTTTCCTTTCCTTTCCTTTTTTCTTTTCTTTTCTATGCTACCCAAGCAGGAGAGGCTCTAGGGATTTTGCCATGCGGTTTGCCTGTGGGAGGTCCACTGAAGCCACGGGACCAGCGGACCTTTTGCAGGCAAGCCGGAGGAAGCCTGTCTGCCGCCCTCGCGTGCTGGGGCCTGAACCCGCCCCTGTACGCAAGAAGCATCACCAATCCATTCTTCCCTTTTAGGTTTAGGTCTTCTCTATTAAGACTATCTTTACACGTCCTATATAGCACTCTATGATGTTTCCTCCAGAGTATCAATGTCTTGGTTATCTTTAGTCGAATCCATTAGAACACTGAACCTGTTCTTCAGTTCAAGCTGAAAAGCACTTTTTGTACTGATGTGGACACAGTGGCAAAATCAGGACAGATACACATATGGAATTAAGCAGCAGTCCACAACTTTTGTTACATTTTAACACAGGTATTTAATTGGTTCCAATGCGAAGGCTACAGGGCTCCTTACCATATAACCTGTAACTAGCACCAAGGTTACAGGGCTCCTTACTAAATAGCCCATAATGTAGGGTGGCTCTCCTCAGCCTGCCTTTTCCAGGACTCAACTCTCTGAGTCCTAGCACCCTCCCTCCCATGAAGGGGACAGAGGGTGCAGCAGGGTGGGAACCTCGGCCTGTGAGCACCACGAGCTCTGACCTTGGTCTATGAAGGCCACAGGGTCGCACCCTGTTGGGCCCAAGGCCCATCACCAATATCCCAGGTCTTTTACTTCTGGTAACCATTCATTTTATTCCCTTAATTACATTGAAAACCAGCCATAGGGGGCACCAGCAACAAGCTTGGTTGCTCCCCATCCAACTGCCTGGTATCACACCTGCCCAGTCTGTGCCTGCACAGGTGGTAGCCGTACATCAGCACCTCCATCTGAAAGACACACATCATCATCCCCCAAAACATCAGGCCGATTGTATTGGATGTCCCCATGTTGTATCACCAAAACCCCTTTCTCCAGGGATATCTTGATGACTGCCTTATTGACTTTCTTACTAGACTTGCCCACGTGGGCTTGGTTTACTCCCAGCCCTTACCTATTACTGAGCACAGAAGTGGCATGAGCTGATCCCCCTGTGTGCTGCTTCTGGATGTGAACCACTTTAGCCCTGCAGCCCAGGTGAGATTCAGCTGCTGTCCTGGCTGCCCTCTAGAGGCCCAGTACACCACAGAGTGCCCGCAAATCCAGATATTGTATATGCTCTGTGTAGCTTCGGAAACAAACAAGTGCATTGGGTTAGTTACACTTTGCCATTCCTTGCCATCTTTTCCTTGGTGTGGACATAAGTCCTGTAGCATCTTGATTTCCAGTGCCCTATTGCCTGCTCCTGGCACAGGCCAAAAACCCTCTGCCATTGCTGCCCTGATCCTAAAAGAATAAGTCTCAAATTTTTGGAGGGACACATAGGGGAGTCAAGACATCAGGAGCACAAGTTTTTGTCAATACTGCATCAAACTGGTACCTTGTTAGACAGCTACCATCACTGTGTATGAACAACAGTCCTGGCTCTGTCAGGGCCTCCTGGAGACCCAAGGCGATCCCCAGCTGCCATAGCAGCACAGTGTGATCCCTGCCCCCCTCCAGCAGGGCTGCAGCAAGAAATGCTGCTCCACAAGGCCCCTTCAGCTGCAGTAACTGCACCACATGGCACCCAGATTCACCCCCACTCATAAGCATGAAGGGCCTTGGCTGCAGGCCCAACGCAGGCTGCACCCTTTCGGGAGCTGGCAGCCCTGGTGACTTCCCCATGTAGTTGTCCCTGACCCCCACCCCAAGCAGTGAGGGGGCAGGGAAGACCTCATGATATCCCTTCCCAAAGGAGCTCCTGCTCCAATAGCAGATAAAGCCCCCATGCTAGGGGACAGGAGTCTGAGCTCCCCAGCTGGGGCAGATCCTCTGCCCCTGAGGAGAAGGGCTCTGGCATCTAAGGAATGGTAGGAGGGAGAATAGTACAATAAAGACAATGAATTTCAAGAAGGCAGACTTCAGCAAACTCAGGGAGTTGGTAGGTAAAATCCCATGGGAAGTAAGTCTAAGGGGAAAAACAATTGAAGGCAGTTGACAGTTTTTCAAAGAGACATTATTAAGGGCACAAGAACAAACTATTCCACTAGGTAGAAAAGATAGGAAGTATGGCAAGAGATCAACCTGGCTTAACTAGGAGATCTTCAATGACCTAAAATTCAAAAAAGTGTCCTTCAAAAAGTGGAAACTCAGTCAAATTACAACGGATGAATATTAAAAAAAACCCCACAAGTACGTAGCGACAAAATTAGAAAACCAAAGACGCAAAACAAGATCAAACTAGCTAGGGATACAAAAGGAAACAAGAAAACATTCTACAAATACATTATAAGCACATAGGTCCATTACTCAATGAGAGGGGAAACACAATAACAGAAAATGAGGAAATAGCAGAGGTGCTTAATGACTTCTTTGTTTCAGTTTTCACCAAGAAAGTTGGTGGTGATTGGACATCTAAAATAGTGAATGCCAGTGAAAATGAGCTAGAATCAGAGTCTAAAATAGGGAAAGAACAAGTTAAAAATTACTTAGACAAGTTAAATATCTTTGAATAACCAGGGCCTGATGAAGCTGACTGAGGAGATATCTGAGCCAATAGCAATTATCTCTGAAAAATCATAGAAGATGGGAGAGATTCCAGAAGACTTGAAAAGGGCAAATATAGTGCGCATCTATAAAAAGGGAAATAAAGACAACCCGGGGAATTATATATCAGTCAGCTTAACTTCTGTACCCGGAAAGATAATGGAGCAAATAATTAAGCAATCAATTTGCAAACACCTAGAAGATAATAAGGTGATAAATACCAGTCAGCATGGCTTTGTCAAGAACAAATCATGTCAAACCAACCTGATAGCTTTATTTGACAGAATAACAAGCCTTGTGGATGGGGGGAAGAGGTAGATGTGCTATATCTTGACTTTAGTAAGGCTTTTGATACTGTTTCAAATGACCTCATAAACAAACTAAAGAAATACAACCTAGATGGAGCTACTATAAAGTGGGTGCATAACTGGTTGGAAAATGATTCCCAAAGAGTAGTTATCAGTGGTTTACAGTAATGCTGGAAGGGCATAATGAGTTGGGTTCCATGGGGATCGATTCTGTTCAATATCTTCATCAATGATTTAGATAATGGCATAGACAATAGACTTATAAAATGTGTGGATGATACCAAGCTGGGAGGGGTTGCAAGTGGTTTGGAAGATAGGATTAAAATTCAAAATGATCTGGACAAACTGGAGAAATGGTCTGAAGTAAATAGGATGAAATTAAATAAGGATAAATGCAAAGTACTCCACTTAGGAAGGAACAATCAGTTGCACACATAGAAAATGGGAAATAACTGCCTAGGAAGGAGTACTGCAGAAAGAGATCTGGGGGTCATAGTGGATCACAAGTTAAATATGAGTCAACAGTGTAACACTGTTGGAAAAAAGCAAACATTCTGGGATGTATTATCAGGAGTATTATAAGCAAGACACGAGAAGTAATTCTTCCGCTCTACTCCACGCTGATTAGGCCTCAACTGGAGTATTGTGTCTAGTTCTGGGTGCCACATTTCAGGGAAGATTTGGACAAATTGGAGAAAGTCCAGAGAAGAGCAACAAAAATGATTAATGGTCTAGAAAACATGACCTATAAGGAAAGATTGAAAAAACTGAGTTTGTTTAGGCTGGAGAAGAGAAGACTGAGAGGGGACATGATCACAGTTTTCAAGTACATAAAAGGTTATTACAAGGAGGAGGGAGAAAAATCGTTGTTCTTAACCTCTGAGGATAGGACAAGAAGCAATGGGCTTAAATTGCAGAAAGGGTGGTTTAGGTTGGACATTAGGAAAAATTTCCTAACTGTCAGAGTGGTTAAGCACTAGATGCCTAGGGAGGTGGTGGAATCTCCATCACTAGTGATTTTTAAGAGCAGGTTAGACAAACACCTGTCAGGGATTGTCTAGATAATATTTAGCCCTGCCTTGAGTGCAGGGGACTGGACTAGATGACATCTCTAGGTCTCTTCTAGTTCTATGATTCTATTTTTACCCTGTATCCTGAGGAGGATGGGGATGACCACTGCTGCTGCTGGAAACTGGTTGAAGAACCCTTTCTTTTCTAGAATGGGAGCCAAAAGAGGCTCCACATGGCCCCTGCATTGGGCTAAATGCTGGGAGCTGGGGAATGCTGGCAAATCAGTGCTCCTCTCTCCCAGTGGCCCAATGGATGCCAGAGACTCCCCCTGTTGTAGCTACCTATTGTCCCTTGGCAAGTGTCCTTCCATTTCTACTGGGACTGTCTCCCTTTCACCTCTGGCCCCATCAATTACCTCTCCCATTGATGTGAGTGAGTGGGCATTTTGGATCTTTTAATTGTGCATCATTTATATGTGTTCGTCTTTTAACCTTCTTCATCCTCTTTAACTTGATCTTAGCAATGGAAAGGCTATGGTCACCACCAATGTCTGCTCCCCTGTACACATGTACATCTGCCAATGAGCAGCCAAACTTCCTTGAAATACAGAAGTAGCTTGTCTGGTTCTTTGTAGTAGCATCTCAGGAGTTCCACATCCCTTTATGGATTTCTTTATGAGGAAATATCATTTCACCTATTGGGGTGCTGGAACAATTTTTATAGTGGGGTGGAACAATAAGGGACCTTTCAGGACATGGGCTATAGGTTTGACCAATGCCTGTCATATTCTTCACAGGAAGTTGATCTCTGGTTGGAGCCTGCTGCATACCGACATAGGTCCTGATGTTCATATCTGTAGTTAGTTTGTTTTATGTGATGACCTTACCAGCCCCAGGCATAATCTTAGGTCCACAGCTCTTTATTCATTTTTCTGAGCTGTCCTCATGTGGACACTCCCCCATGAAAAATTACAGATGAAATAAGAAGCTTAATCCTCCACTCTCAAGCTGGGGCCAGGGCACAGGGCTAGATATTGTTGCATCACCTGTATAGGCTGTTGATCTGACTGAGTGGAGCGCACATTGCCCTGTCTTATCCCACAGCTCTCTGCTTTTGGCTACGCAGAGTCACCATGAAACCCCTTCCTCAGCACACAGCAGGTGAATAGGGTCCCCACAGCTTTCCTGCTCAGCTCTAGTATGGGTTTAAATGGTCTGCAAAGTTAAGCACTGGCTCTCCATGTCACAGGTGAATTTGCTTTCATGTACTATGTAAGTATAGCAAGAGCATGACATACTCCAGGCTGAATCTTTTAACAAATGCAAACTCACTCATACCTTTCAGTATTATTATATGGTCTCATAAGAAAAAAACGAGTGTATTGAGGACAAAAGGGTTAAGAATACTGTAATTTAAAGCTATCGGTCAAATTAATCACTGACTTACCCCCCACATGACCATACTGAAAATTGAGCATTGCACAGGGTGAAAATCAGTGCTCAGTTAGGCCCAGTGTATTTATATATATATTAGACCTACTCAGAGACCAGCCATGAAGCTATTGTCCTTTCATCTGTATTTCAACAGCAAATTTTCAGCTGAATAGAAAATAGCAAGAGAAAGATTTAGTTTTATTGACTCCCCTGTAAAGTTCTGAAGGCATAGTGCAGCATGTATGAATATCCATAGGGCCAACTTTAATGGCTAACAATATACATTTTATTAGTGTGAAATACTGAAATGGCCCCCTACTGGCTTATATTGCTGAGATACACAAGATGGAGCTGCACCATGTATCAATTCCTCAACTCTATGAATATGCTAACAAATATAATGTTCTGCTAATCAGTTTTATATTTATTTCTGATCTGCACTGTAAATGATAATAATGATCTTGGTATTTACACTGTCCTTTTCATCCAAATCGATCTCAAAGCATTACACACTTTGCCATTCCTACTGAGTTTGTGCAATGAATTAGTAAAGGGCTGGACTGCCAAGATTATTGTTAAAATATAATAGAGTTTACTGGCTGAGAGTTAGGGCTGTTTAGAGAAATCCATGGGTAATGAAAATTTTAGTGCTGTTGCATTTTTAGTTTATACCCTACAGAACACACCCTAGGTTACAGAGAAGTTCTCATTATTTCCAAAGTCTTTCAATACAGCACATTAAAGGTCATTCTGGATATAAACTTCTGAGGGAGGACTGAAGAAGAGAGGAGCTGTATTATTTTTAACTGATGCACAGACTTGGTCTTAAAACAAAATCAAAAATGATATTTTTGTCAATACTCCGTGTACACGAGATGAACCAAACTAACTTGAGGTCAAGGGCTGTGTTGTAAGATAAATGCTCTTCAGTTGTTCTTTTCTGAATCAGCAGTGACACCAGGCTAGTTAGGCCAATGGCAAATGGGAAACAAAGATTGGGATGAATCTTCTCCTGAATTATAGCTGTATAATATAACCCCAAGGATTTCAGTAAAGTTGCATGACTAAAAATGGAAGGCAAATTTTGGCCTGTGTGATTATATTCCACAAATATATTGTAAATATTACAGGTTGGGATTTTTTTGCTTGGTTGGTTTTTTTAGATGCAGAGATATAATGGACCAGATTGTAACTAGCCTCCATGCGTAGTCACCCCACCTTTTGTAGCCCATTATAGCTTGTCACAATTGTAGTCTCTGCCCTCAGCAAAAAAGGCAGAGAGGGACAAGAAAGTGGGGGCCATGCAGGGGTGGCTCCAGGAACCAGCACGCCAAGTGTGTGCCGGGGCGGCAAGCCACAGGGGGCGCTCTGCCAGTCACCTCAAGGGCGGTAGGCAGGCTGCCTTCGGCGGCATGCCTGCGAAGGGTCCGCTGGTCCCACGGCTTCGGCAGACCTCCCGCAGGCGTGCCGCCGAATCCCGGGACCGGGGACCTCCTGCAGGCAAGCTGCCAAAGGCTTGCCTGCCGTGCTTGGGGCGGCAAAATACCTGGAGCCACCACGGGGGCCATGGCCCCATGCACTCCCTCTGCACTAGCCGCTCCAAGGGAAACAATCTATTTTACATGTGTACAGTTTGTGCATGTTGCCTGTGCACCCGGCCACTTTGCTTTATCTATTTGTCTGAGTGTGGGGTAGGGATTCTGCAGTTCTTCACTGCCCCCTACTTGGGCATGTAGCTAATGCCACAGTTTGGCCCAAATGTCAATTTCTGCTGAGTACAATGCAGTGCTAATAGCTACTTGTTTTTTCTGCTCACAAACTCTCACTTGATGTCTGTATCATAACAAATTACAACAAATTATAAATAGCCAGGCATGGTTACATGAATTATCTATGCACAAATGCACTGTAACTCTGAGTCTGCCGAAAACCACTAGGGTGACAAAACCAGTAGTGGGCAACTCTAGTGATTCAGTACTGCCTTTTTTTTGCTAATAAGATACAATACACTGCATTTCTAAAAGACCTTCCACGAAAGGATCTCATCGCTCCTAAGCTGCACAACATCCTTGCTAGTTGTAGAAGAGAAAAAGTAAAGTAAATGGAGGTGACATTACAGTGCCTGGCACAGAACTCAGAACTCCTGACATCCAGATCAGTAGACCTAACCGCTGTGCTTCCTATCTCTTTTTACCTATTGCTTCCCATAAATATCAGACAAGCCATCTTTGACTAGAGTCAAATTTCCTAGAACACATTTTACCAGCAATGGCATCATTGTGATCTGACAGAAGTATTTATATGCTATATTCTTTGGGGGTTTGTGATGCTAAAGGCTATGAATGTGTCTTATGCAGCCAAAGCCATAGAAGTTAAATATAGAAATTATATAATAAGTTATCTAGTCCATCCCTCTCTGCCAGTGTATTACAGTGTCCTCAATGCGAACAGGAATATAAGCTGTTTTTAAAAAATAATTATTGTTTTACAGAATTTTGCACAAAATATTTCACTTTGGGCAATTTTGTACTCACAAAAATGATTTTATGATAAATGATAGTGAACTAGCTATGTTCACACTAAAACATATAAAGTCCATCTGTGAAATTTTTCAGTGTGCCAGCTTGCATAATCAACCAATTCTTTGTATGAAACAGACACATCGAATTTCAATAAGTTTTACATTCAGTTTCTAAATATTTTACACCCATCAGATAAGCTGACATCTACCAAGTAAGCCACTGGGGCAACCATTTGTTATTGGTCTTCATTAGACAGACCTTTTATTAATGTGCTGAGCTTTCACAGTTCTAACTACACTACCGTGCTAGTGATTTACATTGGCGAAATTCTGTGAATCCTAGTCACAAGAGTAGTTCCACTGCTTTCAGGTGATTTGGCCTGTTGTATGTAATGGCATGCCTACCTTGGGGAATGATAGGTTTGATTTGTGGTAAAGAAGTGGGTAATGAAACAAGCAGGATATGTGCAAAGGCCAAGTCCTTCAAATTTTTGAGTTCTATTTTCTATGAGACTGAGGTACTATCTAAATTCTTCACATAACCTATGATCAAAAGTTTATAGTAAAAACAAATAAATAAATAAATTTTATACTTTGTATTCCTAGGAATACAGCCTTTTGTGCACCTAGTTCCGCTATAGCAAAAATACTTTCATATATGTTCTTGTAAAATGTTCCCTTGAGAATGGTCCTGAGATATTTTCATTTATTCAAATCATCTGAATCTTAATTTTCAATTCACCAAAGAATAGGACATCAAGGATTTAAACTTGCAAGTCTTGCTCAAGTGAGTAGTCTTTACTCATGCAAGTAGTTCCACTGATCACATGACTCATATAATAAAAAATGTCTGGCATGCAAAAGGGTTGCTGCATCAGGCCCTAGAAGCCCATACGCACACTTTATGGGATTGTTTTCCCTTACTACTTACTCTGCAGTACAGTAGAAGTCTATTTCAATTTCATTCTGTCCGTCATGTTAAAATATCCTATATAAGTGGATAAACTTTATTTGGCAATGGGAGTTCCTGTTCACTAGGATCAAGTCTGTGGGACTTTTGATCAGTCGATTTGTCTTATTTACAGTATCACTTTCACAAATCCTCTTCATATGGGGGTAATTTTTGCACCTGCTTCTTTGGACAAAAAAAACTGAAGGAACTATCTTAATGATTCCCCTAACTCTCATATACTATTCTGAGGAACACTTGTGAACATTCAAACAAAAGTATTTCTCAGAACTGTCTAATTAGAGCAACCCTTTGGACAAGAGTCAATCATAGCACCTGGGTCCTTCAAAAGCAGTCCAAGTAAATTTATCCCAGGAATCCTAAATAATATGGCAATTACAGGCGACTTTGTGAGCTGTCTGTGTGAAGACCCTTGTTAACAACAAGGCTTTGGAATCCGCCTGATGATACTTCACACCTTAGCTTTGCAAATTAATATGTGCCTGGCAACATTGGTGGGGATCTTTCAAACATACTCTGGAGGCTAATTAAATTTTTTGCCTTCACATCCTTTGACAGATTATGAAAACAACTCTAAAAGCTTTGGAACTGTTGGCTTCTCTGCACATCTAGAGAATTTAGAGCTGACCTTTTTCCCCCTGCTGGTTACCCATGTTACAATAGGTCATTCTCTCTCCAGCCATATTCTTAATAAGGTTCCAACTTTAAACACTGAGCCAGATCCTCAGCTGGTGTAAACTGGTGTAGCTCAGTGAAGACAATGGAGCTGCACCAACAGGAGCTGAGGCTCTGGCCCTGTATACCGTCTGAAAACTTCTTTAAAACATCTTTTTTGCTCTCTCGATTCTGTGTTTTCTTTTTCTTGGATGAATGGAACTACCTCTCTAGTGCAACCAGAAAAACTGACTTGACAGCAGAAAGGCTACTTCTTCGTAATTCACATGCAACCAATCAAGACCTGATGGCAACCTGGACCACGTGCATGTTCAGCTTATGAGACTGAGCTATATTTCTGATGCTCCCAACAAAGTATAATCGTAGTGGAGAGATTAAATATTGATTTTTCCATATTACTTTAAATTATTAAGAGGGGGAAATCATTCTTTTGAAGTGATCCGTTTCAATAAAATACAGCAAATTTTATTAATTTATTTTGTTGAATGGTTTTACAGTGAAAGAAACACTGCATATAATTAGCAATACTGCATCTGTATTATCTTGTTGGTCATATAATAATGACAGCACAATCAAAAGCCACCAGTCAAATCACAAGGATTTCACTCACAGAATTATCTTTTTTTTCTACAGTAAATTTTACTGCCTGAGAAAAAGTATTGGACTGAGAACCCTGAAGACCAAACTTTTCTATTTATCCATAGAAGTTATACAGAACAGGCAACCTCTTGCAAGGTTACTTAATCTCCACTGTGCCTCAATTCTATGCAGAAAGAACCAACTCTGCAGGTAAGAGCAAAAGGGCAGTTCACTCACTAGGCCTCTCACTTGCCTGTCACTCCTTGGGCTCTGGCAGAGACAATGTGTGTGTGTGGGAGAGGGGGAGGTTTGCAGGGTCATGTGCCCTCCCCCAGCTTTGCTGCTTGGCTTGTACTGAGCATGCTCACATGGACTGAGCATGCTCAGTAACACCGCTGAAGCCAGTTGCCTTCATTCTGCCTCCCCACGATTGGCAGACACGGGTCACCTCTGCCTGGGCTGATGCTGTCAATTAATGCTATTCATTATGGTTGTTTTATATTGCAGTCAGTCTTGCTTTGTGATGAGATCATCAACTCACTGAACATCCATCAGATGGTAACAGTTTTCAGTCAGTACTGGCCCGGGGTCAGATCTGAAAGGATGACTTTAAGGAGAAAAGCCCAATACCCCACTACTGATCACAGTTTTTCCTCTCATAAATATCTGCAGTGAACTAAAATATCCAGTATTTGCATAGCTCTAGTTTTAATACATTCACACAACAGGCAGAGTTAATACGGTCTGCACACATAAACCCATGTGCAATCTATTGAAGGATTAGGGCCTAATAGTAAAAGGTCTTTGGGAAGGAACCGTGTGCTTGTAGAGTACCTAGAACATTTTAGACATTACTATGATATAAGTAATGATCAAACTATTTGGCTTGTCAGTACCTGTCCCATGCAGTGTAGGAGGTCTGCAGTTATGGGCCTTTCCCCTATGCACATAAACAGAGAGTCACCTTTCTGCACACCTTAGTAAATGGCTTTCTCCTTGTGGTATTTCAACTCCCAGATGTTTGTACTGTAAATGTGTATAAAAGAGGTGGACTAGAATGTATTTGATATATAACAGATAAAAGTACGGTATATGTTTCCACTCTCTCCTTTTGTTCAAAATCCTTTATCCAAAAACATTCACTTTCAGGAACAACTAAGCAGGGCTCTTTTGGGCTGCATGAAAGGGCTGAGCAGCCTAAAGGAGCCCTAAAAGCCCCATAATCTTCTGGGCGAGAATTACCCTGGGGCATGCATAGACTACCATACGGCTGCCTCCCAAGAACCCCCTTGAAAGCCCTGCTGCAGGGGGCTGGCTCCCAGGACTACATTGTGTCAGGGATCCCAGAACAGGCAAGAATTGGGAAGGCACAGAAGTGGATTGAAACCTCTATAACTACCCACTTCCCTCGTCTTAGAGGTGCAGTACAGAATCTTATCCTATAAATAAATGAAAACAGGGTTAGGATAGAAACTAATATGCAACCTTAACTACAGTAGTTATTGCTGAACCTGCTGTAATTCGCATATTTTAATCAGTCTAGAAACATGAGAACAGTTCAAAAGAACCTTATAGGATGTCTATGAGGCATTGCTTTGTGTTTTGGACCTTGTATAAAAAAGATATGGTAACCCAACCATATCTATATTATAGCCAAGTTAAGAATGATCTAAAACCACAAAAATACAAAAAACTTTTCAGATTAGATTTAGGATTTTATTGATAGTATATGTTTGTTTAAATCTACTGATTAGACAGATATGCAATGAGATTAGCAACTTTACAACAATTTTATTTATTTGCATGACATTCCACACACACACACACACACACACACAAACACAGTGGGATGGATAAACAAACAATAGAATAAAAATACTACAAAGAGTGGCCTCACTATTTTAACAGGTCTTTTCAAAGATTTATTACAGATTTTGGTAGCAAGTATAGCCTAAATCTTAGAGTGCCTAACACATATACATACACAGCACCCCTTCTGCTCCCAGCGTTGCTCAAAACCACTTTGGTAATGGCTTGCCTTATTTCAAATGTTAGTTTTTAGTAAAACAACAACAAGACTCCAATCCAGGAGTAATCTGCCAATTCTGATTTGATTTTATTATTGTAACAGGAGTTAAAATATTAAATGTTCAGTTGTATTAAAGGGACAGTCCAACTCCATTCAGGAGTTTACAAGGAAGTGAACAAGGAAATAAGCGAATCTGTAACTGACTGGCAAGTGGAAAATGTAATGCCATTATTTTTAAGGGAGTCTAGCAACAAGCCAGGAAATTATAAACCAATGTGTTTATTCTAACATCCACCACAGGAAAAATCTTGGAAATTATTTGCTGCAAAGTGACAGGAGAACACCTGAATAAGCACACCTTGATTAAGGTTAGCCCCATGGATTCAGACAGACTAGGTCAGGCAGCATAATTAAATTCCTGGACACATTACTCCCATGACTGCTAGGTGAATTTCAGTATATGTATTAATATATTTAGATTTTCAGAAAACATTTGACGGTGGTTCACATCAAAAAAATTAAAGGGAGTAAAATACAGTGTTGGGTAGAAAACTAGGAAACACAGGTTAAGCAACAGAAACTATTAAGATGGAAAGGAGTTATGGACAGCAGAACACTGGAAGTCATAACATGCTTACACCAGGGCTTGATTCAGACCAATGTTTCCAAGAACAGAAGTGTGGAGAATGAAGGGACTGCTGGATTAAAGTGTTACGTGAAAAAATTAAAAAGGTGGCAGTAAGATAAACAAAATAGTTTAGACATGTTATGTCAATGGCCTTTTCCTATACTGATAAAAGAAAGCTGGCCCCTTTAGAATAGATATTAAGCACTGCGGCAGGCTGTGCAAACTTCAAAAGGGCTTTAAAATCATCATCCCACCAGCCCAATTATTGAAGTGTTCACAGCCAAGCCATGCCTATAAGACAAGATAAATCACCAGAGTCAGCAAGAGTGTTCCCTGCTAACTTTTCTCAGAAAAGTCATCTAAGCCTGTAATAGATTCTTTTAGGACAATTATGCACCTGCTATAAGAATTGTTAGGAACTAAGAAATATCATCACCTGTAAAGCTAGAAATCATTGCAACAATCAGAGAAATAATCTGGCTTTACCTTTAAGTTATAATGGAGACAAAAATAACTTTCTTTTAACATTGCCCAGAAGTCATGTGAGGAGATATTTAGAATTATCATCTAACTTCATCTGTACTTTCAAAGATCTTTCTCTTTAGCCCGCTGATAATAAATGTCATGCATCCTTCACACTTATGTCAGAAAAGAAAAAGCACCACCGGAGTGAGATTTAACATACTTTCATCTTTTAAAAAAGATAGCCACCCTCAACAGGAGATTACAGTATTAAGGACTGAGATGTTAATTCACCTAAATTTTGAAAAACTTCTTCTAACACCTGGGCAATTTTTCTCATGAAAGAATGAAACTCTATAAATGAACACAGAGGATTTTTTTTAATAACAATTAATGTATAATCTTTTACCCACATTTACCACACACAGTGTTATCTGAAATTCTCTGGTACCACAGACAACACTGTTTAGTAACTGTAGGGAAATGTTGATGTTTAAAAGGCAACCTACATGAGTCTCTGTCTTATCTAAAGTTTAAGTAGACCTATTTTATCCATACATCCCCAACTCTGTTTCAAAGAAGGGACAGTCTGCACCACTGCAGTCTCTGCCTCTCTGTGTCCCTCTCTGTGTTCTTCAAGGATTGCCCTTTTATCTACCTGTAAATTCTTTGTTCTTCCCTGTGTCTCTCAACCCTGGTTAAGCCAGTTTATGTGTCCCTTTCCTGGGAGGGTCATAACCCAAACTGTTCACCTCAGAATGGTGGAGGTAAAACTTCAAAAGGGACTGACTCCTGCATTGTCCCTAAAGTACTGGCAAATAGGGCTATCTGAAGCTGATGTCCACTTTCTGGCCTACATCCAGTCTGCTTCTGCTGGAATTAGGCCCTTGTAATCATATAGCAAACCACACAACAAACAAACAGATACAGGTATCTCCCATCTCCTTCACATTGAAATCCACGCAATGGGAACTGTGCTTTGGGACAGTATCAGGATATAATCTTCAACCAGGCATTGGTTGGGTAGGATGTCACACAATAACGCAGTACAGGTTAAAAATAAAACACAGTGGATTGCAAAGCACAAATGAAACTGATCTAGCTAAGTACAGTTTGATCCATTAAAAACAGTCAGTGACTGTGCTGATTTTTTCCCTCAGTATTAGTGAACAATATGTTAAAAAATCATCTTTGCCTCCCCATGGCCAAAAGCATTTGCTCCTCGCTCCTTGATATTCTGTATTGTTTCCGAGTACACCAGTCAGGTACCATGATGCAGTAAGCCTCACAAGTTTTTTCCCTTCCTTTATTCTAACAAAAAATGCTCTGCTCTTTCCAGTTAAAATTCCCCATTGTTATTTCTCTTCCCCCTGTGGGAGCCTGTGTTTACAAACAGATGCAGATTTCCCCTCCATTTCCGACTATTAGAAAATGATATTTTGCAGCATGGTTTTTTATCTTTCAAATGGGCTGTGCCTTGGAAGAGGCTCAAAAATAGTTTTTGTCCTTTCCCTGCATAGTGATTAGTTTGCATGCACTGAAATACAAAAATACCTGCCTCAGGAAAGGTGCTCTGTAGTCTTTCTGAGGGAATAAATTTCCCCTTCCTGACCAGTTGGCCTGTTACAGGCATTTTGTTGCCCTCCATCTCTACTCAGTGACCTGATCTATGTTCAGTACTGTGATTCAGCTACACTTCACCAGACGCTCAGTGATTACATTTGAAAATGCAATCTTCTCCTTTTTGAGACATTGAAGATGAGCACTTAACTCCGGTGGTGCCCCTTTCCACCAAGGAGTATCAGGCAAGGCACAATACTTAGACTCGATCATTTATTATCTATGTATTAAAATATTATGATTTATTTTGCAGATAGGTACAAAAAAAAAGGTTGTTCCTACAACACACAGTGGAAATACAAATTGTATAGAAGCACTTCTCCCTAGATTGATTCTCAAATGAAGGAATATTGTAACAGAAAGGAAAGGTGATAACATATAAATCAATCCAAATTAGGTGTTCTCTGAGGCCTCAGCTGTTTCCCCAGTGTATTACCTTCATTATCAATTAATCTCTTTGGCCAAAAATGGGGGATTAAAGTTAGGGTGCTTATATTTAGACCCCTAAATAAGTAGCCTGATTGTCAGAGATGCTGAGCGCCTGATAGCTTCCGTTAACTTCAATGAATTTGACTTCAAACTGTCTTTTGATTTGTACAGGTCTTGTCTTTTTTGTCTTTTTTTCTTGTCTTAATGAGTAGTGGCTATTAACAGCAAATTATTTAATTTATGGATTTTTTCCCAGGGGTGCTTTTCCCACAGATCCGCTAACTCATATGAAGTAGCACTTTCCTCCATGTTTGGTCCCATGAAGTAAATGGTACCGCTTATGGAATATGGGACTACTCAATCTGAATGAGGGTGTCACAATCTGGCCTCTAGACAGCAGGAGACTTACTAGTATGGAGTTGGATCATGTCCTGTAATACTCTCTGCACTTTTACATTTAGTAATTGCATATCCTAACACAATAAGAAATGTCTTTCCTCCTTCCATGTGTCTTTTGATCTCCTAGCTTTATAAAAAGTGATCCTAGCTGACCTCCTTTCTAGAGCTACACAAACAATTCACAGTTAATTTATTCTACTGAGTTGCTCCTTTTTTTCACTTTGCAAAATATTCACAAACATTTAGGTTTCAACAAATTTGCTCATTTTCAAAGTTATTTGAGGAATGGTTTAACAAAAAGTGATTTCAGTTCCTGGGTTGTTCACAAACTGTTTGCCTAGTCTGCTGCTTCACTGTTTGTAATAAATTTTCAGTAAGACTCTGGCCAACTCATAGCCACACAATGGTGGCTTCTTATGCAGCCTGCACAAAGGCTGTCTAAAATTTCAACCTTTACCTTTCATAGGAAGGTAGGAGACGTTCCCATTCCCTCATGTGCTGGCTTTGTATGAGTTTATATTGTTGCCCTCCAGACTCTACTTAAAGGGATCTACTACTACTAAAAAGCGGCAAACATTCTTCTTTAGTTCAGGTGACTGGGGTCCGTGCTTCTGGAGCTGAAAGATGGGGTCTCTTGTCCTAGGATTAATAGTAGTCGACTGTCTGCAGCAGGGGTGGCTCTAGGCATTTCGCCACCCCAAGCACGGCAGGCAGGCTGTGTTCGGCGGCTTGCCTGCAGGAGGTCCGCTGGTCCCGCGGCTTCGGCGGGCCTCCCGCAGCCGTGCCGCGGGACCAGCAGACCTTCCGCAGGCAAGCTGCTGAAGGCACCCTGCCTGCAGCCCCCGCGGCGCCAGCAGAGCGTCCCCCGCGGCTTTCCACCCCAAGCACTCGCTTGGCATGCTGGGGCCTGGAGCCGCCCCTGGTCTGCGGAACATGGATTTATTTACACTACTACCCCCAATCATAGTAACAGAGACTGACAGATGTCCCCACCTGTTTGTTACTGTTTGGGGAGGGATGCAGGGAGAATCTTCAGTTTGCTGGATTAAGTCTCATGATTTTCCTGTCTGAGATCCATTTTGAAACTTTCCGGTAGGGAAAGGTCATGTCTAAGCCTGTAGTCCAAGTGAAATTTCTACTGAGATAAGGAAGAACCTGGCTCCACTCCTTGTGAAGTAAAGTGCAGTTTGTGTGATGGTGTAGCCAAGTTAGTTTCTAAGGTTTCCATTAGGCAGAAGTTGCAAAGGTGAATTTTGGGCCAAACAGAGCTGTAGTTTAGGGTTTGAAACAGGAGTTTTTTAAAAGGCTCTGAAACTATTTGTAAAAACATAAGAATGGGTCAGGCCAATGGCCCATCTAGCCCAGTATTCTGTCTTCCAGCAATGGCCAGTGCCAGATGCTTCAAAAGGAATGAACAGAACAGGGCAATTATCAAGTGATCCATCCCTTGTCATGCAGTTCCAGCTTCTGACACATGGAGGTCTATGGACACCCAGATCATGGGATTGCATCCCTGATCATTCTGGCTAATAGCCATTGATGGACCTATTCCTCGTTAACTTAGATAATTCTTTTTTGAACCCAGTTATACTTTTGGCATTTCCAACATCCTCTGGCAATAAGTTCCACAGGTTGACCATATGTTGTGTGAAGAAGTACTTCCTTACATTTATTTAAAACCTGCTGCCCATTAGTCACTGTTCTTACCAGATTGGTTTGCTCATTTCTGAGAAACATGCATATTTCTTCAGCATTTTAGAGAAAAAGTATGGTCTGGGAATTAAAGGCCATAACTGGGAGTCAGGAGACCTGTGAGGGTGGTAAATCCCAGAGCTCAGGGTCTAGCCCAATCCAGAATGTCTACACAGCAAATTTTAGCTCCACTGCCTGAGCCCTGCAAGCCTGAGTCATCTGGCCCAGGCCAGCCACAGCCATGCCACAGGTCTGTTATCCCTGTGTAGATGTACTTTCTGTGCTTCAAAAGTTTCAAATGAGAATAATACTTCCCTACCCCATACACACACAGGTGCCGAGAGTCTCATTCAATAGATGTTTGTAAAGTACTTTCAGAAAGTCAGATGGGAAGCATTAGAGGAGTGCAAATTATTCTTAGCGTCATTTTACAGATGGATAAATTTTGATTTCTCTAGTATATTACTTTTTCTATGTACTGTAAAAAAAAGTATACATTGGCAGGAATAGTTTCTACTGTCTAGCATGCTAAAAAGTACCATCAAGTTACCATTACTTGAGGACAATAAAATAGCTAGATCTTTGATGTAAGCATTCCAAAATTCACAGCTTTTTCCATCTGTACTTTTATGTTAATGAAGAGTTTAAAATATCATAAAGGGAAATAGAACAAAGACATCAAATAATCACATCTCTTGTATCGGCTAATTTACCAAAGAGCTTCCTATAGCTATCAATTTTTGCTAAGTGCACCTCATTCAACTAAAAGCTTTCATACCTGTTTTTCAAGTGGAAAGTTTAAATATGCAACCAGATATACTGAATCTCTTACTACATGCGATGGGCAATGAAGGCTGCACGTAGGCTTATAATGAACTTTAACTAAGTGCTACTAATGAACTCATCTCTGAATCACAATTGGCAGGATCAAGAGTCCACTGACCTGGGAATTTACAAAACAATTTGTGCTGCTACTTATGTGATTTTCGTAAAGAGGTAGCATAGCTACCAGAGGAAATGTTAAAGATTCTAAACAATAGCATCTACAAAATGTATAAAGTTAACCAGGCTAAATACAGCAAATATGTATTGTCGCATATAAATCTATAATCTCTCATTCACTATCAAAAGGTCAACTCCCAGCTCCAAACAGCCTTCATCATCCATTTGTTACGTTTTTAAACAAGCACCTTTGTGCTTTCTCCCATGCTGTCCCCATGCTTTAATAAGGCTAATGAGGAGCTTAGGGATGAGGGAAGGATGTTAAACAGGAATGAGGATATGGAGGTAGATATTACCACATCTGAGGTAGAAGTCAAACTTGAACAGCTTGATGGGACAAAATCGGGGGCCTGGACAATCTCCATCAAGAATATTAAAGGAACTGGCGCATGAAATTGCAAAGCCCGTTAGCCTAGAATTTTTAATGAATCGGTTAACTCGGGGTTGTATTGTACGACTGGAGAATTTGCTAACGTATTTCCCATCTTCAGAAAGGGGAAAAAAAGGATCGAATAACTATAGGCCTGTTAGTTTGATGTCTGTAGTATGTAAGGTCTTGGAAAAAATTTTTGAAGCGAAGTAGTTAAGGACACTTGAGGGTCAATGGTAACTGGGACAAATTACAACATGGGTTTTACTAGAGGTAAATTGTGCCAAACCACCTGATCTCCTTTCTTTGAGAGGTGACAGATTATTTAGACAAAGGAATTGCGGTAGATCTAATTTACCTTGATTTCAATAAGGCATTGACACGGTTCCGCTGGGGAATTGTTAGTTAAACTGGAAAGATGGGGATGAATATGAAAATTGAAAGGTGGATCAGGAATTGGTTAAAGGGGAGACTCCAACGATCGTACTGAAGGGTGAACTGTCAGGTGGAAGGAGGTTACTAGTGGAGTTCCTCAAGGATCGGTTTTGGGACCAATAACCTTTTATTACTGACCTTGGCACAAAGAGGAATGTGCTATAAAGTTTGCAGATGATACAAAGCTGGGGGTATTGCTAACCGGAGAAGGACGGATACCATACAGGAAGATCTGGATGACCTTGTAAACTGGGTAATAGTATAGGATGAAATTTTAATAGTGAAAAGTGCAAGGTCATGCACTTAGGGATTATAATAAGAATTTTAGATTAACATTGGGACGCATCAGTTGGAACAACAGAGGAGGAGAAAGGACCTTGGGTATTGGTTGACGCAGGATGACTATCAGCCACCAATGTGATTGGCCGTTAAAAAAAGCAAAATGCGGTTTTAGCGTGCATCAGGTGAGGTATTCCAGCAAAGATAAGGAGGTGTTAGTACCGTTGTATAGGCGCTGGTGAGACCTCACCTGGAATACTGTGTTGCAGTTCTGGTCTCCATTGTTTAGAGAGGATGAATTCAAACTGGAACAGGTTCAGAAGACGGGCTACTAGGATGATCCGAGGAATGGAAAACCTGCCTTATGAAAGGAGACTAAAGAGCTTGGCTTGTTTAGCCTAACCAAAAGAAGACTCCAGGGGATATGCTTGCTCTATATAAATATATCGGGGGTTAACGTTAGGGAGGAGAGGAATTATTTTAAACTTAGTACTGATGTAGACACAGGACGAATGGTACAAACTGGACACTAGAAGTTCAGGCTTGAAATAGAGGAAGGTTTCTAACCATTAGAGGAGTGAAATTCTGGAACAGCCTTCCGAGGGAGAGTAGTGGGGGCAAAAGAACATATCTGGCTTTAAGTCTAAGCTTGATAAGTTTATGGAAGGGATGATATGATAGGATAGTTTAATTTTGGCAATTGTCCTTGGATTATCAGCAGATATGTCTGCTCAATGGTCTGCGATGGGTGTTGGATAGGATGGGATCAGAGTTACTACAGAGAATTCTTTCCTGACTGCTGGCTGGGGAGCCTTGCCCACATGCTCAGGGTTTAGCTGATCGCCATATTTGGGGTCAGGAAGGAATTTTCCTCCAGGCAGATTGGCTGACGCTCTGGAGGTTTTTCACCTTCCCCTGCAGCATGAGGCATGGGTCACTTGCTGGTGGATTCTCTGCTTGAGGTCTTCAAACCACAATTTGAAGACTTCAATAACTCGGACATAGGTTAGGGGTTTTTATAGAAGTGGATGGGTAGGGTTCTGTGGTCTGCTTTGTGCAGGAGGGCAGACTAGATGATCATGTTGGTCCCTTCTGACCTATGAGTCTATGAGAAGCTACCCATAAACATCTGTAAAACTAACTCATTATCCTCCTTCAAAATCCTCCTGAAAACTCTCCTTTGCTGTGAGGCCTACAAAAACTTGACAGTTGTTAGGCCACTGGTGTGCTGAGACCACACTGTACAATGCTGGTCAATATTATCTCTTTGTTGCCTTGTCCTCCCCCATATGTTTGTATCTATCCATTGTCTCTTGCTTTACACATAGATTGTAAGATCTTTAATGCAAATATTCTCTTTTTGTTGTGTGTGTACCTAGCACTGAGTACAATGGGGTCCTGGTTCATAGCTGGAGTTTTAGGTGCTACAATAATATAAATAATAAATAATAATAAGTAAATATGAAGTTTGCATTTCCACAGCCAGTCATTCCTCTATACTGTAACTATGACAGAGATAACGAATTCGCCGTTTGAGTTTATCTCATATTGAAATCTCTAATACTCATTAGGAAGTTTAGGCTAGTAATCCAACCCTAGCACCTAAACTCTTTCTACAATGGTCTCTGACCATAATAGGTGTTGTGTTAGTAGGGATTAGGAGGAAAATGGCTCCAGGATAAGAAAGTTTGATGTGCAGGAAATTCATTTAAATTTTCACTCTATAAATCCTGTTATTTAACATGCTGAATAAGAGAGCCTGTTGTATAGCCAGCATCAGAGAACCAAAAGGCAATACACATTTTAGGTCTGAAGCATTTAAATAGAAAATTTAAAGGCAGCCAAATATTTAGAGTGAAAATATCCATCGAACTGTTTATGATTCATAGATTTAGTGTAACATCTTGTTATGTCATGACCTTTCTAAGACAAATATATATCCTAATGGAAGCAAAAAAATATCATCAGTTCCTTCAAACTGAATTAACATACAAAATCAGGGTCTACTTATTATAAAAACACGGAGTGAGAGCTGTTTAATATTTCAAAGGTAACTGAATGCACATACCATTATTATAACATTCATAACATTATATGAAATTAACTTAATGTAGCAAATCAGAGGCACAATAATGCAATTTGTGCAAAAACATTCTTAAATTTCATATCACTTTGGATCAGATATTTGTATTCAGATATAATTTACTGCAATGTATTTCAAGTGATAGACAGAAATTTCTTTGGTAGTGAGTGCTTCACTCAATACAATACTTCCTACACATATGAAAGTATCTTCCCAGTACACTTTTATTAGTGTAAATTATTTACAAGATTAATCATGAAACCAAAGTTATACATATGTTAAAAAGAGAAATCTCCCATCATTTGAAGCTTCCTATGTTAATTTCTAGATGTGTCATAATGTATGTCTTCTGAATTCCTCTTTTGGTACAAGGCAGTTACAATATACACCTTTATTAATAAGAAATTAATAGTATTTTGGAAATATGCACTTAATTTCTAAATAAAATACAGTGTTCAGTTCATAATGGACTGAAAAGACTGTGTTTTATTTAGGAGCAGTAACATTATCCCATAATTTGAACGGATGTGTTACCATTTTTAAAATTCTGATTGAGATATTTTCTTTCAAAGTATCCTGTGATTGTTATAGAAGGAACAAGCTCTTTGCAATTAGTCCATATAAACATTTTGTTAATTAATTACCAACTAGACTCATTAGCACGCACCTGTATGACAGTACTCTTGTTAACAAAAGGCGTATCCCAATGTCATTGCCCCTTGCAAATGGGCACTGGATCCAACATTGGGGTAGCAATCAGCTTTAGGAGGATTTTTACTATGATAAACCACAATCAATGATTTAGAAATCAGTAATAGCTCCCCCTCTCCTGTTCAGATGGATTAACTGCTAGGAAATGATACCAGTAATCAGAATGAAAAACACAATAATCGATTCATAGATTCTCAGGCGAGCAGGGGATCTTACTGGCCGCCACTTTCAGCAACTCCCATTGGCCCGGAGCAGCGACCTGCAGCCAGTGGGAGCCGCAATCGGCCGGACCTGCGGACGGGGCAGGTAAACACACTGGCCTGGCCTGCCAGGGGCTCTCCCTACAGAAGCGGCGACCCCTGTTTGAGAAACCCTGATGTAGACATTTATCTCAGGAGTTATGGCATGTCTTTTTCATAATTTAATTTCCATGCTGAGAGCAAGTGCTCTAAATACTCAGCATAGAGCAGTGATCTGTACAGCTTACAAACTCAGACATTCTGGATGCTGCAGGGATCCAAGAAAGGCCCACATAAATTCCATGTTAGTTTTTCTACATTGACAGTGTTCTAAGCAGAGGGTGAGAATCTGCTTAGAAGCCACTGCACAGAAAACTAGAGAAAAATGCAACAAAAATTATTAGGGGTATGGAACAACTTCTATATGAGGAACAATTGAAAACACTGGGCCTCTTCAGGTTGGACAAGTGAGGACTGAAGATCTATAAAATGAATGATGTGGAGAAAGTGAATTAAAAAACTATTATTTATCCCTTCACATAACACACCAACCAAGTGTCACCCAATGAAATGAATAGGCAACAGGTTTAAAACAAACATAAGGAAGTACTTCTTCACACAACACACAGTCAACTTACAGAATTCACTATCAAGGGATGTTATGAAAGCCAGAAGTATAACTGGGTTCAAATAAGAATTAGATAAGTTCATGGAGGATAGGTCCATCAATGGCTATTAGCTAAGATGGTCAGGTATGCAATCCCATGTTCTTGGTGTCCCTAGCCTCTGACTGCCTGAAGCTGGAACTGGATGACAGGGGAATGATCACTCGACAATTGCCTTGTTCTGTTCATTCCTCTGAAGCATCTCATACCAGCCACTGCCAGAAGACAGGCTACTGGGCTAGATGGACTTTTGATTTTACCCAGAATGGCCATTCTTATATTCTTAAGAGACAAATATATAGCATTGTCTAAGTAATTACAGTAATTTTCTGAAGTGAAGAGAATTTTGTGGAGCACAAACGAGTATTCACTTATTATGTGAAATATTATTAAGCAACAACATTTGGGCCAGATTCGAAGGCTTTTAGAGAAAAACACGTTAACGAAAACAACATTCCAATTCAAGTAACAGAACAGATACAGATTTGTAATAATTAACAAATTTCTACACTGAAAAAACTGGTAGCTATGTTAATCACACCCCTATGTATATGTGCTTAATTTGTTAATTAGCACTAAAATGATTTACTGTTTTACAGGAATAGGCAAGTTTGTGATTCTTATTATGTTGTCACTTAGGAGAATGATATACTCCATTGTTGACTCTCACCCTAGACATCTCAAGAGCCTGAGAGAGGCTGAAATAAGACAACCAGAACCAAATTAATTTGGGGATGGAGGAAAAAGGAAATTTATAACTGCCAAGAGCCTCATTTTACTATGAGAGGGACAACGTTGGCCCCTCACAACTTTAGGGGGCAAATTATATCACCAGTCACCCTCCCTTCCCCCATAACAAACCTCTGAATATAGACTACAGCATTTTCAGTTCACATACAAGAACTGGTGCTTCATGTTTTGAAGTAACATACTGGGCAATTATTGAACTGCTAGAATGTAAGTAATATACATTAGTTATATATCCTACTTGTTGGTGCATTTTTAGAAATATCTCCATAGAAGTGAAACACAGTATGCTAATATCATCAGTTAAATTACTACACTGTGACCCCTGTACAACATTTGACACCCTGTACCCGTGTTCACCACTTTCACATGGTTATGATGTATTTTGTACAAAGTGGTATCATTTGAAAACTCATAATCTGTTGAATATTATTATCCTGTTGAAATGTGTGTAACAACATTACATGTGAAATTATGAGATTTTGATGTATAATTGTTACTGAAATATGTTGTAATTCTGAGTAACACCCATAAACCAGTTCCTCAGAGACAAAGACACAATGGAACACCAGCAAAGTGCAACAGAGCCAGTACCTGCTTAATCGCAGATTCACTAGCAGGGGAGCTGTAAACAGGAAATTTACCATTCATCTGAAAGACTGTTTGGAGCTGACATATGCAGTAGAACTGCCTACTCATATGACCCAGCAAGGATTTTTCCAGAACACAACAGTTGGGATATAAGAAGAGGGAAAAATACCTCTACCCGCCCCTCTCCTCTTTATCTTACATCTCTCTGTTCATAACATCACCTGAAGAACACTGAACTAAAAGGAGTTGTCATAGACTGAAAGAAAATCCAGCTTGTGAACTGAGAATTGCCTGCAGCATTGTGTGTGGTGAGAACTATGTTTGCTTCACATCTTATTTAGCTTGGTAAAGTTTAGGAATTAGCGTGTGGTTTTAGCATTTTATTTCTTTTGTAACCAATTCTGACTTTTATGCCTTACCACTTGTAATCACTTAAAATCTATCTTCCAGTAGCAAATACACGTGTTTTATTGTTTATCGTGTGTTTTATTGAAGTGTTTGGAAACCTCACTTGAGACAATAAGGCTGGTGTATAAATCATTCCCATTCTTATTTATGAACAGATATGGTCCAGTAGGCTACTGAATAGTAGAAGATGTACATTTCTGGGGAGCAAGGCTGGGACTGAGGGATATGTGTGTGTCATTCCGTATGTATTTTGTGGATGACTGGGCAGAGCATTCATGTACTAGCTAGAGTGACATGGGATGCTGGCAGCTGTGAGTGATCAGAGCCTGGAGAAGTTTACTATTCACTAGCAGAGCAGCCTAAAGGCATCCCAGGCTGAACAGCTAACAGGACACAGTAGTTCAGATTGCACCCTGGGAAATGTCACACACATAATTCAGTGCAGCTGTACCACATCATTTGTGGAGAATTATAACCTTTCAGCCAGGACTACCATGCTACATAGGTGTGCTGGCATTTGACTATGTTCTTTTTTTTATAGGATCTGCTTTCACATTTCAATGGCTGTGGAGCAAATGGTAGTGTTTAGCAACTTGCTGCACCAGGAGTTGACTTTCTTGGACATTAATATTGATATATGTATTTTTGGCATTTTCAGGAGAAGCTGCTTGTATTATCTGTTCTTTTATGTGCTGGTATTTTTACTGTATGGCAAGAGTTCTCAGGTTCAGAACATGTTCTATGACCAATCAATCAAGAGTGTGCATTGGCATCAGCACAAGTGAAGTTTGGTGCCATAGCTTTTAGAACGACAGACGTGGCAGCAGCACGAGCATTAGCATGAACAGACTCTTATTGGTCAGTTCTCCTGCTCTATAAAGCCATGAAGCCAATCTTTTTTTGACACGGACATACAATACATAGACAATTTTAAAATGACGATTTCCGTAAAACCTTCTGAAGCTGGAATAAAATTAAAGAAATAGGTCTGGAGGTCAGCATATTTAGCCAAATGCTACCTTTGGTTCTTCATTTTCTTGTAAGATGAAAAAAAGCCTGTTATCCATACCCCCATTTTAAATACTTTTGTAAGTATAGCACATTTTGCCAACCTTTGACCACTTGCCACTGTCTAATCACATATTTTGAAATATGTTTAAGATTACTTAATAGCAATCAGTCCATTCCTCTGGCCATCAAATGTGATTGCAGGAAAAATAATATTTTATTTTAAATGAATCAATTTTTACAAATCTATTCAAGGGTTTAACTTAAACCAAAACCAAGGATTTTTCCACCTGAGCTTTGGTAATGAAGGTAACAGAGCTATGTATCTTCTAAATTGTGTAAAAAACTCAAGGGTAGTAGCAATATGAATTATGAATTTTCCTTACATGTGTTTATTTCAGTTAGACCTATATGTAATATTTGTATTCAACTAGTTACCTTTTACAACAAACCAATAGCAAATTAGAAAGATATATGTGAAAAAAATCTCTTGATGCTTTAATGGTACTTATCATCCTTTCTGGTTAGTCTAGTGACAAAAGCAACTGAAATGGCATCATCTCCTTTACCTGTGTCATATAAAGCTGTCTTCTTCTATCCCATTTCCTTCTATGATTTCCCACATTGCAGATTTTGATGATTATTATATTACCTGTTGTATACTAGAGGATCATTGTTTCCTCAGCATACTTAAAATCAATTTTCCCCCTTATACTACAGCACAACCTATAGACATAAGAACCTATGCTTATTTTAAATGAAAAGAACATTTTAGTAGTTATGTTTTAGAAATTTTGTTGTTGTTCTAAACTGACAAATCTAAATTAATTTCCTTCCCCACTCCTTTCTGGTTCTACTTTCATTCTCTGCATAGTATTTATTTTTTTAAAAAGCTCTGTAAATTGACCAAGTAGTCCTGGATAGGCTGCAGACTTGTCTCTATACTGTTCATGATAAATGTGCTTCTGGAAAGATGTTCCAGAAGCTGCTAATGACATTTACTGAGACCCATGTTTTATAAACTGAAGACAATCTATTTTTTTTAACTCAGGCATTCTAATGTCAGAGTTATTCTTAGGTTCTGGAAATGATTTATGACAATGGATAACTGATAGGACTTTTGTTTGTAAAGATTACAGAGATCTTTGATATAGTAAATCATGCTATGCTGGGAAGATTACATTTGTGCTGCAGATTGCTTTGAAACTAAATAATTGAAGAAAGATTTTTTTCTTGTTAAACTAACTTTGAGATTGGCTCTTCCAATCTCGGGTTTCATAGTTATTTATTCTTAAAATCCACCCTTTTAGTTAATGTTCAGATATGTCAAACAAGGATTTACTTAATACATAACAGCACTTAAATTACACAATTGTAAAATGGTTAATTCACAGGACTAGGGGTCAGAAGGCCTGGATTTATATTGTTCTATGGAAATCCCCTGTGTGCTGAGATAAGTGACCCAACCTTGCTGTACCTCAGTTTCCACATCTACTAAATGAGAGTAACAATATTTGCCTATCTTACAGAGATGTGTATCTTAAAAGTGGCCTGTGAAGCAAAAAACAAAATTCAGCAACATTTGTTTGGGTATTTCAATGCCTTATATTCTTATGATATATAGAGATACTGCCAACTATCTGTCTGTCTCTCTCTTATACAAGGAAGCATAGATCTTTGGAAGACCTGAAGAATGTCAGTGTGGGCTCCAAGCTAAACTGAAATTCTTCTTCCCCTTGTTTAGTGAAGTCAGAGTCATATGAATGAGAAAGAAGAACTGCCGTTCCCCACACTCTTATGATATCACTATTTCCAAAGCTCCAAAGCAGTTGAGAAGGAAAATGGAGACCTGCTATATGTTAAGTTAAGGGAAGCAAGCGGTCGCAGAAAAACAGGGCAAACCTGTGAGGTCAGAGCTATACATCATAAAAAAGCAGTCACCAGCAAACATTTTTTTACTTTGCATGTCACTTTTCATATTTATAAGGCACTCTGGAGGTGCCATTTATCATTACCAAGTATCTATCTCCTCACAACATACTACTGTAAATAGTTGATTTATAGCACTATTGCACCTGCTGTGTCTTTCGAATATAAAGACACTGAGGCACTGAGCCTCATTATGTAGCACAGTTCAACTATTGCAAAAGCATTATGTAAAGGTAAAAATGAAATAATAACAATGTTTTAGTTTACTCCTAACTTCGTGCTGCTGGACTGACTAAAACAAAAACCTGATCTTAGCTCATATTCAAGTGAAAAGTACAATAATACAGACTGGACATACAGTAATATGTGACTACTTGAAATCTCACTTCAACCCTTTTATCAACTAAAATAGTTTTAAAAGAGATTTTAAAGTCCAATCAGAAGGCTTCTACCAAACCATCTGGATGTATTCAATTTGTATTGTGAAAGGTCCAAAATTGTAAATCAGAACATTAGAGAGACAAAGAGGGTATATATTTTATTGGACCAACTTCTTTTGGTGAGAAAGACAAGTTTTTGAGCTATACAGAACTCTTCTTCTGGTCTGGGAAAGGTATTCAGAGTGTCACAGCTAAATGCAAGACTGAACAGATAGGTTAGCATAAATGGTTAGCACATATTTTAAGAGACCATTCAAGGTGAAGTGGCCTGTTAACATCCCTGTAGAGATAGGACAAAAAGGGGATGGGGCTAGTAGTCAAAAATTGTTATAATAAGCCATAAATCCAGTGTTTTTATTAGGACCATGATTTTTAGTGTTTAGAAAAAATATGCATTTAAGCTCCCAGGCTCATCATTTCAAAGTGTTATGCAGGTTTCTTTTGAGGATGAGGTCTGTTAGGTCAGATGTAAAGTGATCTATTTGTGAAAAGTATTCACTCACAGCTGATTGGGTATTTTTGTCTTTTAACATTTTCCTGTGTGAGTTTATTTGAGAGCATAGTGATTGTCTGGTTTTACCCACATTATTGTTATTGGGGCATTTAGTGCACTACACAAATCAGTGCCAGTGCCAGAAAAACATCTCTTTTCCAGACAAGGCAGGACCATAGGATGTGATTTTTTCATCACTTTCTGATGTCCCATGAAAAGAAACTATTCCATCTATAGTCTTGCTATGCTCTAGTTCAACCAGAAGTTAAGGTCCTGATGCAAGCATTACTGGATGAAATTCTATGACCTGTGTTACACAGGAGATCAGGCTAGATGATCATAATTGGTTATTTTGACCTTAAAATCTATTAATTCTTTCTCTCATTCCCTTACTTTTAATTAGAGTTGGAATTATACTAGTGTACATTAAAATGTCAGTATTTACCATATTTTTATCATACTGTATTATCAAAATAAGGTCTGGTCATTATGAGATCATTAGCAGAGACACTGAATAACTTGCAATATTAAAAATGTCCTATTTCTGTCTATTTGAAATAGATATTTGGGCTGGAGAAATTTGGCCAGGAGATACTTAGATCAAACATCAAAACAGATTAAATGAAAAAATGTGGAATTTTTTCCAAAACATAGTTCAATCAGTGAACTAACAAAATTTTGAATTCACAAATATTTCTTTGAAACCACACTAGTTGAATTTCACTCAAATCTGCTATATAAAATTCAGCTCATCCCTAGAGATCACATTACTCATTTAGGGAAATATCACATTTTTCTATGATAAAGATACTCAGTGTGATAAGGTAATTGTGATGGGGTGCAACTCACCACCTCCTAACGCCTCATGCTTGTCATCTTGCCAATCAACTCCACAGGTTGGCATGCTAACTTTTGGTGATGTCTTGCCCGCCGTCACTTCTGCTCCTGGAAGCATGCTGTTCCAAAGAACATAACATCCTCTTCAAGACACAGTGGGCTGTGCCCCACTCTGTTCTCCCCTGTTCCGGGGGAAGTGTACCATCATCTGGTCCAGCCACTTTCCCACTGGTGAGTGGGGATAAGGGAGGGACCCAGGCCCACCCACTACTCTGGGTTCCAGGCCAGAGACCCAGTGGATGACAGCCACACACTGCACACCTCCAATCTCTCAGTCTACTTCCCTAGGCCACTTCCCTGCAGCCCCAGCACCTTATCTCAGGGCCTCAGCATGCCAGTCTTAGCAGTCAGCCAGAAGCTCTCTCTCTCTTTCCTGATCCTACCCAACTCCATTCTGTTCAAGGTACTAGCTTTCTTCCTCCTGCAGGGCTGTCAGTTCTCCCTCCTCAAACTCCAGGGAGCCATTGACTCCGTTCTGCCTTGCAGATCTTCTTATATGGGCCTGCCCCACCCTGACTGGCTGCTTCTCACAGCCCTTCTCCTATTGGCAGCTTTTCACACAGTCTCCTTAGGGCTACATTAACCATTTGCAGGCCAGTGTGGGGTGGACACCCCATCAACCATGTCAAGTATCAGGGGGTAGCCGTGTTAGTCTATATCCACAAAAACAACAAGGAACCCAGAGGCACCTTAAAGACTAACAGATTTATTTGGGCATAAGCTTTTGTGGGTAAAAACCCCACTTCTTCAGATCACATCATGGTATCTGCTCTTTTTAGGTAGTCCAAGAGCAAAATAAGTAGCCCAAAAAGCAAAATAATACAAAATTAACAGCCCTTTTCCACCTACAGCACCCGCTGAGACTTTCTCTCTTCCCTTTCTAGAAATAACAATCTTTCAAGTGGACAAGACAAAACTCAAAAGAGGGCACAAAACAAGCTTTCAAGCAAGATGTTAAGTATTTATTGGGACAGACATATGGCATTTCTTGCAGCTTATCCAGTCTTAACCAAAAGTTGGAAATGCTATGATGCATAAAAGTGAAAATTATCTCAACATTTTCATGCATACAGAAAAGTGTTTGGTTTGAGTTGGGGGAAATTTCAGGTCAGTTCTTATTTCATGCAAACCAATTTGCCCTTCTCTAATAAATAGTCAAATCCTCCTGGATCCATTACAGAAAAATATTAAACGAAGAAACCAACCATTTTATATTATTCACAAAGAAATAGGGAGATGTAATTTCCAAAGGGGGCCCTTTGACTGACACTCTGCAACCTGCAAGAGCATATGCAAATCTGTAATTTTCTGCCTTTTCATAAGTTCCCCTTATGCACCTTGTAAAAATTAAAATGGTTTTTGAGCAAATCTTGAAGTTTGCAACATCAGTATAAATAAAGCTCGTTAGGCACTAATATGCTAGAAGTATTATACTTGACATCTAGCAAAATATAATTCATACTGAGTAATATCTATAGGGACACTGTGGGTTAACATTTCCTAGGTGATTATTGGTACCATGATGAAAGTCCTTTGTTTCTTTCATCGTGAGCCATTTAAGAGAAATAACCATGTTCCAAATATTAATTCCTCTCAGACTGTATTGACTTTGAAGTTCATTTATCCACGTCTTTATTCATCATGTATCACACTGCATCTGAGTCTGCTTAGGCAGCCCATGAATGCCTGAAAAAGGAGGATGATTCACGTGAGTAAAGTTGTAAGAAATTACTATGACAAGGGTAAAGCAAAATTTAAATTGATGCATGCCAGTGTTTTTGTAATGCCATAATTTCTCATAGGAATTGAAGTTGTCAGCCAAATAACGTGGTAATGCTCCATGTCCTAAAGTCAGAGCACATCTTTGGCAGGCAGGAAAAATAACATATACACAAAATTCCATTCCAGAGTCTGACATAAGGTGCTGCCAAGCATAGAGTTTACCCTTGTAACAGTGGCAGAACTTCCCAGTAGCAAAAACATCTAGGAAAAAATACAGAACTAGTCTCATTATCTCCTGCATATACTATGATCTGGTTGGAACAATGCCCAAAATATTAGCATTGAAGCTGAGTGACTGCTTCAAGCCCCCATAACCCTGAAGAAGTTTAAGTCTGAATTTTTGTTTAGTTGTGTATGCCTGTTTTGTTTATTCAGTCAAAAGGTTTGCAAGCAGGGAAACAGGAAAATAATTCACTATTTGAAATTACGATCTCCCAGTTATGTACTGAAAATGCACAAATATGCATTTCAAATGATCAGGCTGCCTGATCCAAATTCACTGTGACCTAGGGAAGTTACATGGATGTGTGCAGCTTTTAAGCTTTATTTTATAAAAGTACTAGCTCCAATCCAACCTGTATAAAGAGCATCAACCAATATAGGGCTGCAGAACACCAGGATACAGGCTATCACTTAAGATCAATTTTTTCTATTTTTTTCTTAAATGAATATACTCCCTGCGGAAGATGGCACTAAAAGCTCAATTCATCCACAGAACAAGTACAGCACAAGTAGTAAAAGTGCAAGTTTCCCTGGACTACTTTGTGAGTGAATCTAAACCTTGATCTGTAGGGACCAACTTTAAAGGTTTCCATATCAATTAATTCCTCCACTTTTCTGTTGGACTGAGATAATCAACTTGTTTCACATAAGCCCCTAATGGGCATCACAGAATAACGACTTTCAATCACTACTGCATCTCATTTTAAAAAGTGAAATAGTGGTGAAAGGCTCAATAGCTATAAACTAATCTGATGTATCCATTGCTCCTAATTAAATCTCCACTCTGCCTTCTGCAACAGAGTTAGGCTTTTCGTAATCTCTCTCTCTTTCACTAGATAACTCAGAATGAAGCAGCTAATTGGCTAACAAAAATATGTTAAGTATGAAGTGGCAGGGCTGAGAACCAAAAATGGCAATATTTCAATAAAATCAGTTACTGTATCAGATCTGCAGGGTGGTAAGTTTTGTACCTATCTGAAAACAAGATTCAAAAGATATCCTCAATCACTGATAACTGCCTTACTTCCCAAACCAGATAAATTAATTCAAAAGAAAATTATAAAACACTCAGAGAGCTTAACATACTGGTGATTAACCAACATGGCTTCAACAAAGGAAAATCATGCCTCTAGGTTTGATGCACTGTGGCGGGTCTTACACCCCTATAATTATTCCATTTAATTTTCTTCAAACAAAAGTAATCTTTGAATATACTGAAGCCCTTCGTACTGACCCAACTCTGTCCCCCATTTAAGTGAACAGTAAAACTCCCATTGCCTTGACCAACACTGAGTGCTTTTAAAAATCCCATTCCTAGTACACATAATCTTTGGAGTACAATTTAATGTTGGGAAATTTCATCCAATTTCATCCCCTTACTGTAGATCTGTGAGGGAAATTACAGAACACAGGATAGGAGAGATGCACGTTTGATAAGTGAATTGGAATTATCCAGGTCCCTCTTCCCATCCTCACTCCACTCACATATATGAAAAAGTGTGACTAGAGCACTCAGCCAGAATGTTCTATTAACTTTCAAATAGCAAAGTTCAAAAGTAGTTAAACTTTACAAATGAGTGAACATTCAAGCAAGGAAGCCCTCAGCAAAGCACTCAAGAATATGCTTAAATTTAGGCACATGATTTTAGGTATATGTGCACTTCAGTCGGGATGTGTGATGGCATCCCGGATGGTAGTCAGGATGTGTGATAGCATCTTGTAGACATAGCCCAGGTAGCTTTAATCTCACTAGCTTGGCTAACAATAGCAGTGAAGCCACAACAGCAGTGGCTGTTTGAGTATGGATGCAGGATCCTGGTGGGTGAGGCTAGCCAGTGCAACCACCCATGTTCCCACAGCTTCACCACTATTGTTACTCAAACTAGTTTTGATCTAGCTAAATCAATCAACTGGAGTGTAGACATATCACTCAGTGTTTCGTTGGATCAAAGCCTGGCTCTCAGCTGGCATGTCATGCTTCCTTTTTCTTACACATACAAATGAACAAACACATTAGGGGATGGAAGTTGTGGGATACAGAATTCAAATCTGAGCACAAGAGGAGCTGCTGGATGTTCATCACTTTTGAAGAAGCAGGTCACTTATTTAATATCTAAATATGGATTTAGGAGTGTAACTTTAAGCACCTATTATTGATAATCTGGGCCAGAATATTTCTAATTTTACTTTGGTGGGTGAAGTGCTCTATATGTGAAAAATGAAAGCATAAATATTTTGGCATGGCTTCTGTTATATCTGGATTCTTAAATTAACTGTTGGGAATGAAATCCTAGAGATATTTGCTGTTGCTTTGTTTGTCTAACTGTTGGTCTTTTTTGTGTGTGCATGCATGTCATAAGAGCAATAAAATCTACAAACAGCATGTAAATAAAAACAAATATGTAGAACTCACAACTTTTTGGTATTAAAATGACCACCTAGATAGAATGCAAACGTACCTATCTAACAACAGATTGCTTCATTTTGATTGTTGTGTCTAAATCTTGCCAAGAGAATTGATACTGAACATGTTCTGTCATTGTTCATGTTTGATACAAATTCTATAATGAATAGAAGAATGAAGTGTGTAAATACGAATGATTAAAACATTCAGCAAAAGATAATGGCATGACATACTGCTTTGACTTTTCAGCATTCTTTACTGTGATTGACTGTGTATTCCATCTCTTCCCATGAGACTGTGACTCTGAAAACAGAAGAAAACTTAAACAGTCAACCAGTCAAATGATGGAGCATTACAAAGATCAAAGCAGTCCAGCACTCAATTATGTAATTTACAAAATACAAGAGTCATCAACATTCAAAACCTTATTTTTTGTGACAAAAAGCATATAAAGACCAGAAGATAGTCCATTATAAATCATCATTCAGGACAATAATTGTAACAAGAATGAGAAATAGAGCCAATGTGTCCAATGCTCATTATGATGCTTAATTTGTAACCTTATGGTCCTCTTTCGAAATCAAACAGAAAATAGACAAGATGTAAAAAATGTTTAATAAAGGTATTAAAAAAAAACCCTACAATCTCAAATGCAGCAATAAACACATCATGCCTATCACAGAAAATAACATGAGCCATACTTGGTGCTATCATGAGCAGACTTGGGCAAAACAACAGAAAAAAATCATGAACATTTCATGAAGTTTGTATATATGCATGATTTATCTGCAAATAGTTTGCACAGTTTTTATAAGGATCTGGTCATAAAATGCAAATTTTAGTGGCTTAATAGAAGTGTTAATGAAGCACAAAAACTGTCCTCAACAAGGAAAATACATCTCAGTGGGTATATTCTGATACAAATCAACAGGAGTACATGTATATTCTACCCCATATAGTAAGTCACTGCAGTCCATGTGTTTACTTCTGGAATAAAGAGCAACTCAACATAAGTAAGGCTACCAGAAACTGGGCCTGAATAACTTCTAGAAAGTTATATCCTTGAGAACAGATTACACAAAAAGAAAAACAGTTCATTTTTAAATCAGTACAGTACTTGGAAAAAGAGTATGAAAGAATCTAATGTAAAAGGTTAATGAAAACAATTTTCAAATAAATATGTTAACTGAGTTCTTATATAGAAAACCATAGTAATACAGAAAAAAATAGCTAGCCATAAATAAGAAGCTGACACCCTGTACTGTAGTTTACCACATTCTGTACTCTGGAATTCTCTAAACCAAAAAGTTTTCTATGATCAAGTTCAGAACATCGCTTGAACAAACACTGTTGTGCTGTCACATCTTCCTCTGAAATTAAACCAAAGACAGAAGTAGTAGCTGGGGGAAAGGAACAAACCTTCAAAGGTCAAAACAGATCGTGATGCATCATTTTGACTTTTGTTATTGCTAATGTACAGAACATTTGTGAGGGAGGAAAAGCACAACAGGGCTGTGATGGTACAGAACATTGCAGGCACCTCTGGATCTCTGAAGTGTTGATAGTCATCCAGGCACTAAGATCAGTCAAGGACAGAGGTTAGAGAAAACAAACAGACAGTTCAAATTAATAGACAATATAATTCTTACAAAACTCCAGCTGAAGTTGACTCCCATATAACCCAATCTTCAGTGTGTGCTGGATATGTATTTGAGAAACAAAGACATTTGTCAACCTTTAAAAACTCCCATGAGCCCCTGTCTATTTAATTCCACAGTGCTCATCCTGTTTACTGCATTGAAAATCATTCCAAATTAAAGGTCATAAAATGGGAAAAGTTAACGAGGGCTTTGACACAATAAGGAATATGAACCCTATGAAAAATATTTTTGGGCCCTCTGCCCTGGTTGCAATCAACTGAAATTAGGGGAAGGAACAAACATTTCAATTTTAAGAAGAGGTAGAACAAAATAAAGCTATCTGGTGCTGCAGCTTAGTGCACTCTAGTTTTTTTATACCTTCTAAACCCTGCTTTGAGCATAAGTCAAATCTGAGCTCAAGTTGTACAAAATTCAGTGCTTTTATGTCATACAGGTTCATGTGAATTTTTTGTTCAATGTCCCTCCACGGGGATCTTTCATGTACCAAATTTCATTCTGAGTTTCATGGTACAATAAATCCGAAATTTCAAAGTGAAACAGCCAAGACTATAAAACCATGCATCTTTTTGACCCCATGTTTTCCTTCTCCTTCACTTTTAATGTCATCAGAAGTCATTAGGTGACACTCTTGCATACCTTGTATACTTTAGGACAGGATAGAACATATTGTTTACAGAATTAATCAAACTGGTGTGAGTGTATTCATGAAATCTCAACAAAAAGATCTCTCAAATTATTGTTCACATTTTTGAATCCTGGAGTTTTAGTTTTCCAGATCCCCCATATTTCCCAAATTTATTCACAGGGCAGAATGCAAAATTCATTTTCTCCTCCACATTTTGTGTATCTGAAATTTCACCTAAAATATTGGCCTGGCAGCTATGTTTGACAATTTTTATTTGCAGAAAATGGGAAAGATTACAGGAGTTCTCAAACTTTTCCCATATGTCGTCTACAGTTTAACAGAGACTTTGTCTTATTTGCCCACTTCCCTTCCCATCTGCAATTGCATAAATTGCATGTGAAAGCACCAGCAATTAGCTCACATGAAAAAACAACATTATAGGTGCATATAATATTTTTAGCTGTCTTTGCATATAATGTAGCATCTGGAAATGAGGAGATTCAGTATCATGTAACCATCAAGCATTCTATGGGCCATCAACAAGTGCTCCACAAACTACCGGTGATAGGTACTCTACAGTTTGAAAACCAGTAGGATGCAGCAACACACAGGATGTCGCATGCACATTTATATTACGTTAGACACACACAAAGTCCAGGGGCCCAATCCTCCCATTGCACATGTTACTCCCAATAATTTCAAGAATTATGCACAATCAGCAGCTCTTCTTTGCCATTATTAGGATCCAAATATTAAAATTTGTTTCTTGGAAGCAAGTATAGATATAGTCCTGCACTTGCCTCCACTCCAGTTATTTCTAATCCAAGGGAAATTGTGCTATTTTATTTTATTTTAAATTATAATGGAATGATAATGCAACTTGTCAGAATGAAGGCCCTGGAGCCTGAAGCCCTACAGAATCCATTAAATATACAGCACGTATAAGTTTCCTCATCCTGCCCTGTCTGAATGCATCCGGTCTCACCTGAATGGACTGCTTTAAACGACAGCAAAGTAATTCATTTTCCAGGCTTCAACTGTCTTTGGCCTCTCTGTTGAGAACATTGATTAGCAAAAAGTGTGACAGTGTTTATGTGTTAGAGAGGCCTATTCTCCTAGATACTGGATTGAGACCACTAGCTGATTTTATCCAGTCCACTAACCCACTGCCAACTGGTAAAGATGTTCTGTTATTATTGACCTAGGCTACATTCAGATGTGAAAGTCTTAGGATCCTTTTGCCAGTTGGTGGATCAATGTTGTGGCTGTAATGCAATCGATTACTGAAACGTAAAGGATGGACATTGATATGGACATAAAACGTAGGCTAACATTCTCCTCTGAGAAGTTCACAAAGTGTCATATTATCATGTTTGAAAGAAATTGGCACCTCTCTGCTCAAGAGCAAGATTCCAGTACAAAGGGAAGGATTTTCCTGGGAAATGGAGGACTTTTCTTGTATAGTTTAAAACAGGTTTGTTAGGACACTGGCAAAATTTATTACACCATTAGATTATACAAAATAACTACTTACTCTACAAAAACAGCATTCATAAAGAATCATCACCCTGAACTAGCAATCACTGGCAAATAAATGTGTCCAGACAGTGTGCACACTAAAATTACCTGGAAATTCCATTAATAATATCTAGCAATCCATCCAGGGTATTATTTTTCATTCAGGCTCATCCATTAATTTGAAATCTGCAGTAAAGCAAGAGAAATGTGCTTTGTTATATTAAAACAATTCTAAATTGTGACATCTCTTGGAAGTCTTGCTGAGAAAAAAAGTATCTAGTGAGTTTTAATATTGGCTCACAAATTTATTTGCACTTTGCTGCATTTAACAGCTCATCAGAATAAATATAAGAAAGCAGCTTATGCCCATCTCTGTCCTGGCAATTTGGTTAAAAGCATGGCACTATAGCTATGTTGCTAGAGCACTTCCTTTGAGCTGATTTGTTCAATTTTTTACATTTATTTGATTAATATGCCATGTAAGCCCACTAACAATCTCTTCCCAGTATGTTTCAGGTAAGTGCTACAACAGCGATTCAGGATGTAAGTCACTAATAAAAGTCATTATGCTAAGAGGATCCAGCACAACTGACCAAGAATATATTACTTCATCTTCTCTAAAAAGTTTAGTAGACCAGCAAAATAAATCATAATCTAGCTCACGCAGAGAGGGCATAAGCGGCTTCATATACTCTAAGCACTTTATCTTAAACTATTCAGATAAAATGCAGATACTCAGTGGGGGTAAAGATTTTTAGCTAAAGGTGAATTTCAACAGGGTCCGTATTAGCAAAATAAGTAGCAGTTTCCTGTTCTAAAGCTCTCAAAGCATTTATGAACATGACCTTCTCTGTTTTATGTAAAATCTCTCCCAGTGAATGGCAACCTAAGAGTTACACCGTGCCAGAATTCACGACAACGCTGGAAGACAGTGGCACTACATTCAAAAAGAACTGGAGTAAAATATTTAAGGTTCGGCCACTGAATCATGCATTTTACCTTTTCAGTGGTGGTGAGATGCACATGTGCATCAACAGGACAAAAAAAAATTGTACTCTCTCTATATATTTGTACAATGCCTAGCTCAGTGGGACCCTTTGTCCTGACTGGAGTTTCTGTAATTAAACAAACATATGATTCCCATCAACCTATAACAACAAACAATTAAATAATAAAATAATAAATAACACATATTGTAAAAAAATAAGTAATAGCAAGAAATAATATATAGTAGACTCCCTCAACATCAAATGTGATATGAATTTTGTGATAATTATCTTGGCATATACCCAAAGTCTACTATTTAAGCAGGGGCTTGCAATGAGGATGAGGCATAGCTTCATCATCTTAGGAAGAAAAAATGTGCCAAAAAAGTTAGGGCTAATCTACACTAGAAAGCACTAACTCGGCACAACTGCCTTGATACAGCTGGGCTGCTGTAGCGCATCTGGTGGAGACGCTTGATGTTGATGAGAAAGAGCTCTTCCGTCAGCATAATAAATCCACTTCAGTGAGAGGTGGTACCTATAATGGCGGCAGAAGCCATCCCACCGACATAGCGCTGTCTACGCCGGCACGTAAGTCAGTGTAATTTACGTTATGCAGGGTGGTGGTTTATTCACACCCCTGAGTAACAGAAGTTATACCAAAGTAAGTGGTTGTGTAGACCTGGCCTCAGAATCTTTCTTCAAGCTTCCTTGTGTACACATGTGTGTTTGTTCGCCAGTCCACCCCCTCCAGCCATTTTGCTAATTTCCCATCTTTTTTTAAAGAACAGCCCAAATACTTCTCTGCATCCTGCAATCAATCAGATGTCCCCACACCTACACCATCTGTTACTTGCTACCCATTCTTCTCTCTCCTGTGTATTGTCCCCACCTGCAGGGCTCTCACACTTTCTTATAACAACATTCCCGAAATTCTAATAGTTCCATATTATGATCAATATACTCTCAAATTAAACTGCATTGGAAAGTATACATAAAGCAATATTGGCTGCAAATACAATTGGTTAATATGAGTTCTTTGTTGCAAGGTACAAAGCTAATACTACAGAACTTCTTCTCTACTCAGCTTCTTAAACTAGGATTTTAGCTGCCAGTGATCATAAACTACAATGATATTTTATACTTATTATAATATATGCTGTTTTATGGAAATAAGCGCTTAGGACCAGAGATGAATTGGAAGCTGGCACCTCATCTACTTAGGGGCTTTTGATAATCCCATTAGATGCCTACCTATATCTTCAGATGCCTTTGAAAATCTATCCCCCAACTCCCATTTAATATCAGCTGGATTTGGGCACCGACCTTTGAACATCTTAGTCAAAGTTTGTAAGTGCACAGGAACAATTTCCACCACTGGTCAATTACTTTTAATTGTTTACCCATTGGGAGGAGGAAAGCAAAAGCAAACTACCCCTTAGGGAGCATACGGACCAAGATTTGGGCTATTTCCTGTGCAGACAAACCAGGGGAGGATGAAGGGATCCTTTATTTCTTCATCCTATGTATCCAAGTGGGATGCCACTGTCTGGCAGCTTTACAGAACGTAAAAGAAATCATTTGTTTTTAGTGGGTTAATGTTTTGGTGGGTGTTTTTATTAGGCTCTTTACAGCCAGAACTTGGTCCAAACAATTCCATCATGCAAAGCGTTTTCATCACTGAATTCCCATCCCCTGAAAAACAGGGTTTAAATGCTGACACCATCTTAACCATAACAGCATGAACAGTGCCACTATAATTACCATTAAAGGAAGAGATCCTAGAATATGAGACAGAGTGATGCTCTCATTAATTTCCCTGCCTGCTGCAACCAGCATTCAGACACAGCTCAGAGTCTAAAGGCCAAAAGTCTTATCAATCTGAGCAATAAACATTTAGCATAGCGAGATGGAATGTCATGAGGGGATGGAAGAGAAAAACTTGTGTGCTAGCATGGTGACCTTGAAGTAACAAATTGAAAATATTAATAACAATTTAGATTAAGTTTTTGCCATGATTCCTTGATTATCATGATGACAAAAATTCAAATAAAATTAAATATAGTAAACGGGTGATACTTAGTCGATTTCATTATCCAGATTGGTTATTATAACCGCTCCAGGTTTACCTATGAGAGGATGCTTTACATATCAATACTGAGTTTACTTCTATTACATTTACCAAGGATGACCATATGCAAATAATTGTGAAACATTGTTTGTAAGCACTTGCAGAATCTGTCTTTTTTTTTTTAATAGCAATGTGTAGCTCACACCATTCAAAATCAATCAAAAGGGACCCCGAGAACTATTTTTTCTGTGTACTTTATCTTATCACTAATTTATTGCTTGAGGATTATATATTGTTGTGGAATTTTGGCCATTCACTCCAAATGTGACTACTGAAGCTTCCAATAGTAAAACTGAAGCTCTTGACAATCGTTAAGCCACCTTGTGGTATGTCTTACAGTGCACATGTGTTGATATACCCTAGTTTATGAATGAGGGAACAGCCTAACAGATTAGACATTCAAGTCTCATACATTTAGAAAATGGTTTGAATAAAACATATACTTTGACAAGATAATGAGCATTCTAGTACTTGGACTATCTATCATTGGCACTATATACGTCTATGTATACAGTCAGACTAGTGTGTCATGCAATATTACAGAAATAGAGAACCTTTGGCCCGCGGCCCACCAGGGTAAGCCTGCTGGTGGGCTGGGCCAGTTTGTTTACCTGCCATGTCCACAAGTTTGGCCGATTGTGGCTCCCACTGGTCACAGTTTGCCGCTTCAGGCCAATGGGGATGGCGGGAAGTGGTGGCCAGCACATCCCTCACCGTGCACCGCTTCCTGCAGGCCCCATTGGTCTGGAGTGGCGAACTGCAGCCAGTGGGAGCCACAATCGACCGGAACTGTGGATGCAGCAGGTAAACAAACCGTCCCGACCCACCAGGGTGCTTACCCTGGCAGGCCTCATGCCAAAAGTTGCCAATCCCTGCAATATTACATGTGATTTACTTCATAACTTCCTTATATTGGATTTTTTTCTTTCCCACTGGGGCATAGAGGGCATTAAATTAATTCCTTGGATATTTTAATTGTAAGAACACCACTAAATACCTCGATTTCCAAGATGGTTTGACCCTGATCCATTATGAATCAGATAAAGCTTCGATCATTCTTCTTTTCCAAGGTGTTTGGCAATATCTTGAATTAATTCCTCATGATTTACCTATTTTGTTGTGCCTGGATCTTGCAATACGTATACTTGGCAGCTGTAACGAAGATCTGTTATGGATGATGTTTCAGCCTTCTCCACTTCATTATCTATAACATGCCAACACAACTTATTATTAAAACAAAATTTAAAAGAAGCAAATTGGTTGACATTGAACAGTTTCTAATGGGCTGTCCTGGCAAAGTCTGCAGCATAAAAACTAGTTATGCAACAGAGTAAACTATATATGAAACCCCAAAAGCAGCATAGCCAAGACAAATAATGAACAGGTGTTCTATCTAGACAAATAGAGAGTTCAACCAAAGCAAAGCTGATAGGTTACTCTTAAGATCTTTGCTGCATTACTGGGCACTTTCTCACTCTTAACTCAGCAGCTGAATCTACATTCGCCAGCCTCTACCTGGCACTTACAGAAACTTCCATCCCTGCTATGTTTAGTGGAGAATGGTTGTGGGAAAGGAATACATATCTTCTACATAGGAAAGAGCTAAACTCCTCCCGGGGCCTCTGGCAGAGCAGTTTGCAACGAGAAGAAGGGATGAATGAAGCATTGGTGGACTGGGGAGGAGCAGGGCCAAGATATCCACTATTGCCCTCTGCCCCAGAGAGGGTGAGATTAGAAATGGTGGAGCCTACTTCAGTCATTAGCGTGGAGTTGTTTTGCATCTGATCCCAATCCCCCTGCTTGGGTCTCCTGCAGATAAATGGGAGATCATTGAGTCATGAAGAAATAATAAATATAGATTAATATGTAATCAAATTAATAAGGGAAAGACAGGTTTCAGCTGGATGCAGGGCCAGCTTTAGGCTGATTCTCCAGATTCCCTTGAATCAGGCCCCATGCCTAAGAGGGCCCTGCACCCTAAAGAAGAACGCCTAACTTAGGCACCTTTTTAATTTTTTTTACTCACCCGGCGGCTATCCGGGTTTTTGGCGGCACGTCAGCGGCGGGTCCTTCACTCGCTCCCATTTCAGCAGCGGGTCCTACAGTGCCATGGAAGATTCAGAGAGAGCGAAGAACCCACCACCAATGTGCCACCGAAGACCCAGACCGCCACCGGATGAGTAAAAAAATTAAAAAGGTGCCAAAATTAGGGGCTCTTCTTTAGGGCCCTGCACTTATTAAAGCCATCCCTAGCTGGATGTCCCTAGGCATTTCTTATGGAAAGGTTGATAAACGTAATCACATGATTAAAGGGGTTTGAGGGTATAGTTTTTTTTATAGTTTGTTTTTAAATTACTCCAACAGATATTTGCGGTGCTGTTGCCGTGTTTGTCTCAGTATATGGGACTGACAAGGTGGGTGAGGTAATATCTTTGATTGGACCAACTTCTTTAGATGTCTTCTTCTTCAGGTTCTTTCCGCTCTGTGTAGCTCAAAAGCTTGTCTCTCTTGCCAACAGAAGTTGTTCCAATCAAAGATATTACCTCATCTAGCTTATCTCTTGAACAGAAGAGAATTGCCCACTAAAAAAGACATCAACCCTAACAGCTGATCACGGCTGTGAGGAATCAATCAACAGCAGCTCCATCTGATCAGCATTGGGTTTAAGAAATTACTTGTAGTTGGAAAACATTTAGAAATCACCCTATTTATACATCATATTTGTAATATTTATTGTATTAAACTACAACACCTTACAATACACACAATGGGCCAAATTTTCTGTATGGTTCAGAGAGGAAAAAAACGAGAAAGATATGAAAGGCTTTAAAACCACAGAAGGAGGAACAACAGCTAAATGGCATGGACTCACTGTCCCCATAAACATATACATATGAAGAGGTTTAGACTGGAACCAAGGCCCTTGTCTAGCCAACCACTTGGATGTGGGCTTAATATTTTGAGGCAAAAAATTACTTTTTGACAAAAACTAAAATTTTCCACAGAAATTTTTCATGTTTCATGACCAGTTCAGAAATGATTTTTTTTATATCTTTTCCTTCTATTTTCCAAAACTTTTTTTTTCTTTTTTCACCTAAAACAAAGTGAATATTGGAGAATTTTTTAAAGGTTGAAAAGTGAAAGCAACAAAGCAAAAGTAGAAAACATCAAACAGAAATCAGTTGGAGGAGGAGGAGGACTGAAATAATAAAATCATGAAATTTGTCAAAAACACCTTGATGTTTTGCAATATTAAAAAAAGCCATATTTAAAGTAAAATATGTCATTCCTTTTAAAAAGATCACCAGATTTTTTTAACATGAGCAAAATAACATTTTCAACTACCCTTGGAAACAGCTACAACATTTTGACTGAAATTTTCCAAAAATCTTCAGCTTGAGGCAGACATCTGGCATGGAAAATTTCAGCCCAAACAGTAAAAGACTGGCAAAGTTATAAGCAACTGAAAACAAGGTTTTACAATGGGAACTGTTAGGCAACCTTAATCATTGACAATGGAAGAAGAAAAGTGATAGAAGAAAACCAGCTGAAAGTTTATTTTAAAGATGAGGCACAAGTGGTTACATCTTTAAATGAGATCGCAATGGGCCCTGTAGAATGATGGGCTATGCCACCAATGCAGAAAAGAGCTAGTGCCACGCCCATGTCCCTTTCAGGCCTCATTTATTGTTCAAGCACAAAAACTCATGAGTAACACAAAAACAAAACAATTTGCAAGCTGCAGGCCCCGGAAGTTTTTCCACTGTCTCACTCAGCCCCAAGAAAGAGAATGCACTCTTCCCCTAAATCATCTGCTGGGTCATGTGACAGACAGGTAGACCTTAACCCTGTCCTGGATATTTTACCCTGTCACAGGCCCTATATGAGTGACATATTCACTGTGTCATAATGGTTAGGACCCAAGATGTCTACTACACTTTAATAGCGATGTGGGTCTATGATCAGATGGGAAACTAAATCCTCATCACCCTGTCAGCAAGAGTCAGTAATGAAACTCCGAAAATCATGTTATAGAGACAAAAAAGGAATTAAAGAAATGCCAGGGCCAAAGTTATTAGGAGGATGGTCAAGGCCAGTGAAGGGTACAATGATCATCCTAATAATAGATTCTTTTTTCTAACAAAGCACCAAAATAGATCCTCTAATTCAGTAAATGACTGATGAACAGAGAAAAAAAGTGGTGCACTGGATTAGGTGGAAAAAATATATGATTCAGGAGGATTTAGAGGGACAATTTGTTCCTGAAGCAATAATACTATAAAAATCCTGAAATTGAGTACCAAAGGTCAGCATGGTAGTGCTAGTTAATACACAGAACAAAATAGAAAACTGATTTCTGCACATTTAACATCATCACAGAATGGAAAACAATGACTTACTGTCTACGACAGTAATTGTTCTTCTGTGTTTTGATTAAATTAAATGGGTTGCACCAATTCTTTTCTTAACTTTAATAGTTCATCAATGAAAAGATGTGAGAATTAAAATAGCACATTCTCTGTCATGACCAAAAGAACAAGAAATATAAAAGAATGATTAAATCACACCCAGACATGCTATTTCTGAATAACCAGAAAGCAAAATAGTGATCATTGACATTTCAACCATTTTCAGAATATCTGAGCCAGAGTCAGAAACGGGATTATAGACTAACTACTTTCAGTCAAAAAGTCCTACCAGGTAGTTTCCCACATCAATAAAGAGGTTAATGGTGAACTATAGTTATGCAGTGATATAACTTGATTTAAAATATGTTTAACAGCATTCCTGAATTTAAATTGTAGACTGGTCTTGAGATGGAAAGAGTAAATAATATAATAGTAGCCTCTTTATTTATATTAAATGCCTCCAAATTTCAGGGAACATGGAAAACAGCAAATAAGAATTATTATAAAAAGATCATATATTAAAGAATGTGAATTGAGATGACTGTTAGAGAGTTAGCATTTCCTAATCTAAACGTTTAGGTTTCAGACAGAAGTTGTGGGTTTTCCATTTTTTGGCCAAAAGTCAAAATTTTCCACATGAAAAAAAGTTCCAACAAGGTCTAGTAATTATGCAATTTCATAAGATATAATCCGATATACCTAACTCTGTAGCTATATTGGTAACTATTTATTGTTCACAACAACAATTATAATAATTCACATATAAACACAGAAGCTCATTTAGAAAAAGCCCACTAATGCTTTTGCCTATATAAGACCAAATATGTTGTGAAATCTGAAGTGTTGTCCCAACACTATCAAGCATTTAAATGTTTGCTTTTTGTTTCCTTGCCTATACTGTCTGTAATTGCTGTTAAATAATACATTTAAAGACATTAATACATATCTTAGGCCTGGTATACACTACAGGGTTAGATTGAATTTAGCTGCGTTAGGTCAATTTAAAAATGACTGGGCCCACACAACCAACCCTGTTCCGTCAATCTAAAGGGCTCTTAAAATCGACTTCTGTACTTCTCCCCGATGAGGAGAGTAGTGCTAAAATCAACCTTGCTGGATTGAATTTGGGATAGTGTGGACGTAAATTGATGATATTGGCCTCTGGGACCTATCCCAGAGTGCTCCATTGTGGCTGCTCTGGACAGTACTTTGAATTCCGAAGCACTAGCCAGGTACACAGGAAAAGCCCCGGGAACTTTTGTATGTCTTTGCCTATTTGGTCAGCGTAGCGAACTCAGCAGCACTGGTGAACATGCAGTCTCTCCGGAATCGCAAACGAGCTCCAGCATGGACCAAAAGGGAGACACTGGCTCTCATTGCTGTATGGGTAGAAGCATCTGTGAGGGCCGAACTCCAATCAAAAAGAAGAAATGAAAATATATTTGCCAAAATCTCACAGGGCATGTTAGACAGAGGCTATAACAGGGACACACAGCAGTGCCGTGAGTTAAGTTAAGGAGCTCAGGCAAGCCTACCAAAAGACAAAGGAGGCAAATGGTCGCTCCGGGTCAGGGTACCATACATGCCACTTCTATGATCAGCTATATGGCATTCTAGGTGGGGACGCTACCACTATCCCACCACTGTCTGTGGTCACCTGCAAAGGGGGGAGTCTCACGCAATAGGGAGGAGGATTTTGCAGAAGAGGAGGAGGAGGAGAATGTGCAGCAGGCAAGCGGTGAATCTATTCTCCCTGTCAGCCAGGATCTTTTCATCACCCTGGAGCCAATACCCTCCCAAGGTGGGATCCCCAACCCTGAAGCCGGAGAAGGCACCTCTGGTGAGTGCACATTTGTAACTACACTACAGGATTTTAAAGCAATAGTATTTAATGTTTGATTTGCCCTGAAGAACTGGGATGCATTCGCAGCCAGTACAGCTACTGGAAAGGTCTGGTTACATGCCTGGGGTTGGAACGGGAATCCTCCAGGGACAGCTTCATGAAGCTCTCCTGGAGGTATTCTGAAAGCCTTTTTGGAAGATTTCTGGGGAGGTCTGCCTTATTTCATCCTCCACGGTAGGACACTTTACCATGCCAAGCCAATAGCAAGTATTCTGGAATCATTGCAGCATAAAGCATGGCAGCAAATGGTCCGGGGTTTTGGTCACATTCAAGCAACACTTGGTCTATATCTTTCTGCATTAATCTCAGTACAGTGATATCATTCATGGTCACCTGGTTGAAATAGGGGAATTTTTGTAAGGAAACAGTAAAAGGACCTTGTTCATGCTGGGCTGTTTGCACTTGGTGAAAAGTGATCATCCCAGAGAATAGCCACGTGGCAGGGGGGAGGAGTGAAGAGATCACCCATGCTGCACATCCATCCAAAAATTGCAACCCCTCCTTTTAAATTTGAAACCCAACCCATTGCTTGTTCTGGGAAAGGATGGCGCTGCAGTTTGAAAACATTCCCACATGTTATGAAGCTGTAAAAAGCCAACTTTGTATACCAAAAGGCTTACCATAGCTGCCTGAAAACTGAATTCTGTGTGAGCCATGTGTGATGTGTAACCATACTGGCAGGCACTCAATATAAAAGGCAAAATGCAACCTTGTACTTAAAGCATATGTGCTATCTGCTGTCTTTCTACCCTCCCCCATCATCTCAGTCCCTGAGGTTATCGCCGATTAGAAAGCGAAAAAAATGCACGTGCAATGACATGTTTTCCGAGCTCATGCAGTCCTCCCACACTGATAGGGCACAGCTTAATGCATGGAGGCATGCAGTGGCAGAGGTCAGGAAAGAATTAAGTGATTGCAAAGAATGGAGGCAGGATGCGATGCTGAGGCTAATGGGGGAGCAAACAGACATGATGAAGCATCTGTTGGAGCTGCAGGAAAGTCAACAAGAGCACAGACGCCCACTGCATCCATTGTATAACCGCCTCCCCTCCTCCCCATGTTTCATATCCACCTCACTCAGATGCCCAAGAACGCTGTGGGGGAGGCTCAGGACACCCAGCCACTCCACTCCAGAGGATGGCCCAAGCAACAGAAGGCTGTCATTCAAACAGTTTGATTTTCAGTGTGGCCACAATAAACAATGTGGCCTTGTCCTTCCGTCCTCCCTCACCCCACCCAGGCTACCTTGTCCGTGATCTCTTTTTTTAAAATAATTAATAAAGAAAGAAAGCATGGTTTCAAAACAATAGTTATTTATTCCGAAGGGGGGAGGGTGGTTGGCTTACAGGGAATTAAAACCAACAAAAGGGGGTGGGTTTGCATCAAGGAGAAACACACACAACTGTCACACCGAAGTCTGACCAGTCATGAAACTGGTTTTCAAAGCCCCTGGGATGTGCAGCATATCTTGTTATGTTCTTCTAATCACCCTGGTGTCTGGCTGCTCAAACTCGGACACCAGGAGATTTGCCTCAACCTCTCACCCTGCCATAAACGTTTCCCCCTTACTCTCACAGATATTATGGAGCACACAGCAAGAATCAATAACAATGGGAATGTTGGTTGCGCTGAGGTCTTACCTACTCAGCAAACAGCGCCAGCAAGCTTTTAAACATTCAAAGGCACATTCTACCATCATTCTGTACTTGCTCAGCCTGTAGTTGAACTGCTCCTTACTACTGTCCAGTCTGGGGGTGTATGGCTTCATGAGCCATGGGAGCAAGGGGTAGGCTGGGTCCCCCAGGATAACTATTGGCATTTCCACATCCCCCACAGTAATTTGCTGGTCTGGGAACTAAGTTCCTTCTTGCAGCTGCTCAAATAGCCTGGAGTTCCTAAATATGCGAGCGTCATGCACCTTTCCCGGCCATCCCACGTTGATGTCGGTGAAACATCCTTTGTGATCCACCATTGAAAAGTACCCCTTGCAGTTTATGTACTGATTGGCAAGGTGGTCCGGTGCCAAGATGGGGATATGCGTTCCGTGTGTCGCCCCACCACAGTTAGGAAACCCCATTGCAGCAATGTTATCCAGTATGACCTGCACATTTCCCAGAGTCATTACCCTTGATAACAGAACATCAATGATTGCTACTGGCTACTTGGATCACAGCAATCCCCACAGTAGACTTGCCCACTCCAAATTGATTCCCGACTGACTGGTAGCAGTCGAGCATTGCAAGCTTCCACAGAGCTATCACCACTCACTTCTCAACTGTCAAGGCAGCTCTCATCTTGGTATTCCTGTGCATCAGAGTAGGGGAAAGCAACTCACAGAGTTCCAGGAAAGTGGCCTTATGCATGTGAAAGTTTTGCAGCCACTGTGAATCATCCCATACCTGCAACACTATGCGGTCCCACCAGTCTGTCCTTGTTTGCCTGGCCCAAAATCGGCATTCCACTGTATCAACCAGTCCCAGTGATGCCATGATGTCCCAATTGCCACAGCCAGTGCTTTCAGGAATGTCTGTGTTCATGTTCTCATCAAAATCTTCCTCATGATGGCATCTCTTATCCCAGTTCTGCATATACTCCAGGATAATGTACGAGGTGTTTACAATGCTCACAACAGCAGCGGTGACGATGAGCTGAGCGGGCTCCATGCTTGCTGTGGAATGGCATCCGCATGGGTAACCCAGGAAAAAAGGCATGAAAGCCATTGCTTTCATGGAGGGAGGGGCAAATGACAACATGTACTGAAACCACCCGTGACAATGTTTTTGCCCCATCAGGCATTGGGAGCTTAACCCAGAATTCCAAGGAGCAGTGGAGACTGTGGGAACTCTGGGATAGCTACCGACAGTGCACCGGTCTGTAAGTCAATGCTAGCCATGGTAGTGAGGATGCACCCAGCCAACTTAATGCACTTAGTGTGGACATACACAATCGACTGTATAAAATCAATTTCTAAAAATCGACTTCTATAAAATTGACCTAATTTTGTAGTGTAGACATACCCTTACTGATGGATAAATATACCACTAAAATGCAGGGGGAAAACATGTGAGTTTTTTTGGTCTTAGTTGTTAGGTCACTGATATGCTCTGATCATTGACTATCATGCCTAGTCTTAGGTAAGCTGATAAAAGTTCAATTTCCACTAAATCAGTGGGACCACTCACATTATAAACTACTACCCAACGAAAGCAAAGATGGCAGAATTAGGCCATACATTTTCTGACAATGAATAGGCCTTTGACTTCATTCACCCTTACTGCTGGGAAGGGTGTATGCAAATTGCAATATCCTGCCCCACCAGGAGCAGCTACGTCCCACAGAAGATTCACCCATATGGGAAGGCAGGTAACTCTGTGCACCACTATCCTCCCCTGGGCTTTACTTAGCAGGCATTGCAGAAGTTAATGCATCATGCTGCTAAATTGGGCCTGATATATTCTTTTATTATTTTTCCTTGAAACGCTCATTTTGCTGCCATTGCTTCCAAAGAACAATATCAGGGTCCCCCTCTCCCTTCCCCATGCAGGTAATTTCACACCCATATAATGGACCTGATTATCACAAAACACCAAGCAGTCTAGTGGATAAACTGCCTCCTTCATTTTTCAATAGCATTAAGTCCAAATCCTACTAGGGTTTTATTTTTCCTGATAAGTTTTGTAAACTCTTTTCTATCAGTTACATTATAGATTAATTAATTCCACTCTTCAAAAGCAAAACAAGAATAAATTGTATCTGATCCAAAAGATTTGAAGGAGCTAATGGTACTCAGCAGCTGATGTCTTCAGCCATAATCCACAGGAAATACCCTGTGCTGATGTCACTGTTATTTAAAGATGAATATGATTTAGTTTCTCCTTTTCCTGTCAATTGGGGGGTGAAATATCCATCTGACATCATTGACACCAGAGGTGTGACAGCTGCACATTGTGAGACTGAGTCGACTTCATAGAGTCATTTCAATATGCTTTCCATCTGTTTCTTAAAGGCCAGTGTTTGTTTGGGGATATAAGAAATAGTGGTTAGAGGCCTAGTAAGGACACAGAAAGAGAGAAATTGTCTGTAGTGGTGGGATCACAGCTTCTCACCTCACTTACCAAGAGAAACCAAGATTTTTATCAGGTTGATGAAACTGGGAAGTGCGAAGGATGCAGTGGAACAAAGGATGGGAGAGGGAGTTGGGGCTTTTGGTTACCTAGTGGTAGAGTCTACTGAATTACATTCCTACACCTTATTTATTTCTGGACATTAATTTAGTTGTCTTTTGGAAGTGCCCTTTTTTAAATCTAAATAAATAAAATATGTTTCTGTTTTTATGAATAATGTAGTGTCAGAAGTATAAGACATATCAAGAGAATGAATTCCTGTTATACCAGTGGTTCTCAAACTTTTGTACTGGTGACCCCTTTCACATAACAAGCCTCTGAGGGCGACCTCCCCCTTATAAATTAAAATAACTTTTTTACATATTTAACACCATTATAAATGCTGGAGGGAAAGCGGGGTTTGGATTGGAGGCCGACAGCTCACAACTCCAGTGTATCACGACCCCCATGTAATACTGTGTTATACTAAGTAATCAAGTGTCTTTATTAACCTTTACACATTTAATCATGTTATAACAACCAATTTGATTAATGTGGGGTTCAGATTCTGCTCCCTCTGAAGTCAAGTGGATTTCAGTGGGAATAGGATGTGTCCCTATATGAACTATATTAACAAAGGTATTTAAACTTTAGTACAGTCCCACAGCAGCCAGTTCTTCAATTTGGGCTCAAACAAAAATAAAGGAGGGGGGAAAAGGACACAAAATCTTTAGACAGACAAACTCCTCAAGGTGCAACAAAGTCCCATTCAAAAGGAGTTTTGGCTGGGAGGATTTGACCTTTTATGAATTAAGTAACTGCAAAATATTTTTAAACCATTTTTTTTCACAAAAGAGCACACACACAAAAAACTAGACAAACCTTTTGGTCCCTCAAAACAAACAATAAAACTGAAGTTTAAAAAGATATTTTTAAAATGTGTATTACTGGATTTTAAAAAGATATGGTCAAGCTCAAATCACAGTTTATAGACATATTACAGTGAAAAAACAAAATGCTGACACCACTTCAATTTTAGTGTTGCAAATGCACTTCTATAATAATCTTGTTTAATCACTGTTTATTGTGATAATAATCTCTTGACATTCCACAGCTGCAATTTTATTTTCTTTGTCAGCAAAACTTCCTTTTATAGAACCATTTGCCCCCAACAGCCAATGATATTATACAAGACTACATTAATCAACTAACCTTACAAAGCTATACCTGGTATCCTTGACGCAAAGTCTTTGGTGAAACACAGACCACAAGTAAATTAAAGCTGAGGATGGGAGAAAATCTTTGTCAGACTTAAAAGCAGATATTTGATAATGTATTTTTAAGTATTCATTATATGAAGGTATATTCAAGAACCAGCATCATTCACCTAATGACCAAAATACCTCTCATTGAGGAGACTGACAGCTAATTATAATTAACAAACCAATAATGTTCCCATATCCAGTTCCCAGATGTTAATATAAACTAAATTGAGAACACGGATAGACATAACAAAGAGGTCTAAGAGAATTTATTCACACCTGCTCAATACCAGTACATTTTAGAGGTCAGCAGAAAATTCTAAGATAATTTTCAGCCTTTCACATAGTAAGATGACATCTGGCTTCAGTGGAACTTCAAGGGCAAATTCAACAAGAATTTATACCACCGAAGAAATCTGGATAAAAAAAAATGATAGATAATTAATATCATTTTTACATAGTGCATCAGTAATACTGAAGCTTAATGTGAAATAAACAGTTGAGTCAAGTCAATCTGATGATACGATGATTGGACAATTTATTAGAGCCCAAAAAGGATGCTGCCACAAGAACAGGAAATAAAGGTTTTAAAACTTGTGGTAATTATTTTCAATCAGGGCTCTTTCAAGGTCAAATGTTGAATACTAGCCATTATTTTCTCTCTGCTACGTTTGGCAGGCATTTCACATGACTCACCCATAAATATTTAAAAGAGAAGTAACTGCTGCATCAGCTTAACCTTCAGAGAGAAACTTAGGTGTCCAAGATAAAGACTGTACTCAATTCTCTGTTCCCAAAAAGACAAGCAAAATGCATTTTACACGTGTTAACAAATGGCTGCTGCTTCCTAGTACAACAATATAAACATTCCCTAATAAGCTGTCACTGTCCTATTTTTTCCATCTGGACCATTCTCAACAACTTGAGCAAATTGAGACAAATTACAAAAAGCAAATGTTCTCTATACACATATACTGCCAGCACAAAATAAATTAAATATGGGTTAACCTGTTGGCAGACTACTGTGAGTGACAGCATGATGGAATGTTTGGTAAGATTTAGTCACTTGTGATGAAATAACTATTTGACACTTAGCAGCACTGTTTGATTTAAAAAAAAAAAAAAAAAAAAAAGGAGGTCTACCTCTAATGGCTCTTTTTCATTAGCATGGAGCAGCATGCTGTAAACCAAGGATTGGCACAGGGGAAGTAAGAAAGAGCAGAACTGTAGGCATGAGTGAATACACCATAATTAATATGCCATGCAGTTAATTTGTTGATCGTAATAGCTTTTGCTTATCATCTGATATTTGAGTAACACAATGTTGATTTTCCCTATATAACTGGACTTGCTCTTTCAAGCCCCTACTCAGAAAAAGGACTTAAGCAAATAACTTAAATCCTACTGAAGCACATGCTTAAGAGCTGTGCTGGAAAAGGGATGCACTTCCTTGCTTTAAGCTCAGGCTTAAATGCCTTGCTGACTAAGGCCTTCGTGATTTTACTTTGATTCATAATAGATCTGCTCTGTGGGATTATAGGCATATTGTGGAAAATGAAGAGGTAAGTCAATCAGTGGTATGTGTGCACAAAATTCAGACTATCAGCCTCACCCATAACTCTGGGATAGCATCATAGTATTTGGAACCTGGTTAATGCTTTTAGATTTTGACACAGCATATTGATTCTTCAGTGCAAGGAAGAATTCAAAGTCCTAGGCCAATGCTGACACTCAGAATAGAAGTCACACTAAGTTAGAAGGGGAAACCAAAAGGGATAAATATACAAGTGAAAAGGGAATCTACAGCATCAGTGAAGGGCAGTGGCACATGTGGTCAGAAAACCTGTGAAAACAAATGACTGGCTTCCTTTAAAACTTTTCATTAGCACAATACACAATACCGCTGTAACTAGGGCCTTGATTCAGTAAAGTATCTATGCAAGTGTCTAACTCTAAGCATGGAAGCAGTCTTATTGAAATGCCTACAAATCTTAATGGATTAGGGCCTAAGGAAGAAAAATCCTAACAGAAAAGTATTCTCTAGGAGCCCATACCCTTAAAAATGTATTTATAATAGAGTTCAGTTTTGATCATTTAAAAATTACAGTAATCAGTTGTGGCATTAAACTCATGAAAATGCATTTTCTGTCAACGTCTCTCCATTTTAACCTGGAACCTTCTGAGGTTATTATTCAATCTTAACAGTTTTTATTAAATCACATTTAATATATTTATGATAGAATAAACTACTCACAGAATCAGCTTTATCATCATACAAGTCAATGAGATACAAACAAAAGAAAGGAAAAAAAAAAAGTTGTATCTAACAGAAATGTGTAAAATGCAGGAGCAGATTCATCTGCCCTCAGCATAAACACATTCAAATCTTTCCCCTGACGTTGGTTACAAATGAGCAATGTCAATATTGACAGACATTCTATATGAAGTTAATAGCTTCTTGACCACATTTCTGAAGTAGTCTGTTACTATTAGCCATTAAACCAATTATTCAGGAATGATTTAAAAAAAACCTAATTCCTGTATGTAATTATCCTACTGATAAATGCTTTATTGCAGTCACATTCACATTAGTGCAGCAAAGGATGAATATAAGAAGAATCCAAAACTAAAGTACTATCCATTGCATATTTTTTGTAGATTGTTATTCTGTAATATTCAAGATTGGAGAAATGCACAAACTTCCCTTTTCACATATTTCTCACTGGGACATGATAATTTATTAAGTAGTTTACCTTGCACTGGGAAAAAATAATAATAATTCTGCATAGGCGACTTATTTTTGAAAATACCTCCTAGAACCAGTTTCCTCAAACTATAGTGAAAAGGATATTATTCCAATAATTATTCAAAGACCTGTGGAGTTCTCTACGCAACTATTCGTTAATAAGAAACTACTGAAGAACAAAATTCCTGCACTTTTTCTCCAAAACTCGTTGGACTTCCATAACCATATGCAAAGGTTTTGGCTTTGAAAAAAAGCATTATACCAAAGCAGAACACTGTAAAACACACAATAAAATAATACTTCTATTTGTTATTAGAGGACATGATAATGAACACTAAATTCGGCTGTGATTATCTCTTTTTGGTGGTGGTAATAAATTATACAATAGAAAACATTAATTGGCTATTAGTTCACACACTTGTCATTTTCTAAGATTCCTGATTTCTTAAAATTATCAGCCCAGATAACTACACTGTCTTTTTGTTGCAATTTGCAAGGTTTTATACATAAAAATAGGTATCTTAGCATTAGAAACTCAACACATTTCTTATACTATATGCCTAAACAGTGCCTGGCACAATGGGGTCCCAACTCATGTGAAGACTCTAGACTCGTGGTGGGCAACCTGTGGCACGCGGGCTGCATGCGGCCCGCATGCGGCCCTTTAGGGTAATCCACTGACGGGCCGCCAGACAATTTGTTTACATTGCACGGCCACTCGCAACTCCCAGTGGCTGCGGTTTGCTGTTCCCAGTGTGACAAAGTTCTTCCTCTAGCTTGGTGGGTCCTGCGCTTATTGGCGGATTTGATCACCTCAGTGATCTTCCCCTCTTGTGGAACCCCAAGTTGGGTGTTCCTCTGTGTCTGGTCAGAAGTTGGAGGTTTGGGGGTGAACCGGTGCCGCGTCTAGTCCCGGTTCAGCCAGGGCTTGGATCGAGTGCATCTCTACGTCGCTCCCTGTAAGCATGCTCGACAGCTACAATCCTGGGCTACTTCCCCATGGCTCCTCAAAACTTTTATCCTCACCCAGACTTCAGGACCTTCCTCTAAGGATAACATGTCCTCTCAATCTCAGGCAGTACATCTCTCATCTAGTCCTTGCTTCTTTGCTCCCAGATTCCACACGCTCCTTCTACTCTGGCTCCTCACTCTGACTGGGGAAGCTGCCTCTTAAACCAGGTGCCCTGATTAGCTGCTTGATTTGGCCTGAGGTGTTTTAATTCACAGTACGTTCTTATTGCCTCTAGACAGTCTTCAATTGGCTAGGTGCCTTTTAACCGGAGCAACTGCCATTTGGGTTACCAGGGTACTAGGGATTTGTTTAGCCTGGGGCTAACATACCTGTTTCTCAGTACTTTACTGTAGCCATCTGGCCTTGCCCCATCACACCAGCCAATAGGATCTGTGGGAAGCAGCAGCCAGAATGTTCCCATGCTGCTTCCCGCAACTCCCATTGGCCGGGAACGATGAACTGCGGCAACAGGGAACTGCAGGCAGCCATGCAAATATAAACAAATTGTCTGGCAGCCCACCAGTGGATTACCTTGACGGGCCGCAGATTGCCACAATGGACCATCATACTGGGGTTACTGAAATGACACACTTTTGTTTGGAGAGCTGTGAAAACCCTCTTCATTCGCTGTGCCCAGCATTCTCTGAAGTTTCCTATTGATCCAGTTCTGATTTGAATCACAAGTTGTACATTTGTAAATGGCTAGCATTCATGAAAATGCAAACTCCCATATTCACACAAGCACAAACTCATGTTCACATGCATGGCTTACTACAAAACTCTTGACACTGCTAGCATGTTTGCATGGATTAACAAGAGCTCACAAATCCAGAAAGTAGAGCTAGGGCCACGTTGCAGAGTCATACTTGTGATTCAATAGAAAGAAAAAAACAAAGTAAGTTTTAAAAATAGACATTCCCATGACATATACAGGTGCAATTACTAATGGTTTTTGTAAGTTTCATTTTGTTTGTTTTACAAAATATAACATAGAGAAAACTGGTGGCTAATGCTGGGGACCGATAATAATGCTACTCCTTGTTTCATATGACAGAATCTGTTGCTGATCTTGAATACATCATCTTCATGTTGCAGAGTCTGCTTGATGATCCAACATGATACAATGTAAAATACCATATAATAATGATTCCAAAACACAGCTTTAAAAAAATAGGGATTCATGTCTTCAGCTGAGGATCACTATAGGGACCTTTCTTTTTGTAAAAGTATGTGTCAAGCCAGATAATACATGACTCTTCCCAATAATTGGAGAGATGCTGAAGGAGTATACATTGTAACTCTGTCCAGCTATAATATGCTTTAGACATCAATCTAACGACAAGAGAAATCAGATCTCAGCGGAGGGAAATATACTTTCCTTTGTAAAGTTAGTAAAATCTTGTGTCCCGCCAAATACAAAACAATATAAGCCTCAAAGAAATTACAAGAGATAACAGCCTATAATAATCAGCCAGACACATGGCCTTAGAATTTCTTCCCCTCCCCACTCCAAGGACTAGAATTTCTTCTCCTCCCCACTCCAAAGACTACTGCATCTTAATCAGTACTGAAGAGACAGTTTGTCTTCTCTCTGGGAATCCAGATGGAAATGACTGCACATTTAAATGGGGGCGGGGGGACATATTTGTCTGACTGGCTGAATGAAGGGAACAGTGCTTTATGGCTGGTGGTTGAGGGGAGATGAAAACTTCTGCAAAAGGGTCACTGACTCATTCCCTAGGAATGCAGCATTTAAAAGGCGCGTGAAGCCTCCCTTTTACATGGAGGGACCTAGATGGAAAAAGAGGGGGAGCTGGTGGAAGCGCCCCAGGTATGGTAAGGTCCCAACAACGGATTTGCTGGAGGAACCTAGATGGAAAAAGAGGGGGAGCTGGTAAAAGACCCCTGAGTAATTACTGAATAAACATGGGGTTACCTGCACTGTACACTTTTATCTGCCGGGTAGTCCCAGACATCTAATAATAAAGTTGCGGCCTGATTAAACCCATGTCAAATGTCTCCTGTCCTTCTTTTGGCATAGCCCAGACAATGACCGCACCACGCCTTTAAGTGCGGGGTGGGTATTTGGCAGGCTGGCCAAATGAAGGGAACAATGCTTTATGGTGGGCAGAGGGAGATGAAAACTGCTGCAAAAGGGTCAGCGTGGTCATTGACTCATCCTCTGGAAATGCAGGGTTTAAAAGGGGCACCCCTGTGCCTGAAGCCATGCAGCAGGCTGAGGCAGGACCCACCCTCCTTCCCCTTTAGGTGGTAAAATATCAGGTTTGGTCAAGACCTGCTGTGGGCATTACACTAGCTGCCCCTTTTTTAAGGGGGGCTGGGAAGGAATTTTTCCCTTACCACCATATCAGCTTGGCTGCAGTTGGGGTTTTTTCACTTTCCCCACAGCGAGTTCAGAGAGGGCTTTATTTATGCATGGCATGAAGGGCAGCAGCTATATGTCAGAACTCATTATTTAAGTGTAGGGCAGATGTCCAGTGCAGGCACCCCATAGGAAAGGTATATAGCAGGAGTCAGCAACCTCTGGCAAGTGGCTCGCCAAGGTAAGCACAGCAAGGAAGTACAAAGGGGGAAAGAGAAAACAAAAGACCTGTACGCTAGTAGAACCAAGGACGGGAAATCTGCCACCTGCTGGGCTCAGGACCCTTAGGGCCTTTGAGCCGCTGCACTATCTGTGAAGGTGGTGGAAACAAACTTTGTAAAGAAATCACTGTGTGTTTTATCTGAAGAAGGTCTCCAAATAGCTTGTTTGTCTGGAAAGGGAGAGGAGCAGAGCATGCCCCTGCCACATCATGTAATATGCTTGGAGTGTGACGTGCATTGAAAAACTCAGAACTATTAATTTCAGGGGAGAAGATGGTGGGGGCAATAAGGAGGGGGAAACACAAGTCAGTTTTTTAATAAATCAAGAAGGAGATAATAGTAATTATGTGTTTGCATTCAGTGTTTGTCTATTTGAATAGACCCAGTTTTGAACCAGTTGTTCCTGTTTAGATTCCAGGATATGGCTGTCTTTGAATATAAACCTGCATAATTGCTTATATGGGTGACTGGAGGGAGGAATTGAAATCTACATGATAATACGCTGTTGAACACATTACCTGCAGACTGGTGTTAGTGCTTACTGAAGTACTGCCTCAGGAACACTCCGAGCCATCAGACTGTCTTTAGCCTCATCCTCCAAAGGCACTTCTCCTGTTCCGCAGACAGAAAACCATTCTGTCAATTTCCACTTTCGGACTCCTATATTGGGTGTATCCTAGATGTCAGAGCTTTCCAATGTCATGCAAGAGCAGAATATTTTTATATCCTTTTTTAGCAGATGGAATCAATGGCAGCCAGATCCATCACTGCCAGATGGATGACCCTTATTTACTAATAAAAGTTAAACAAAAAAAAAATAAAGCTTCAATCAGTTAGAACACACAAATTCAAACATGAAAATCTGTTTTAGTGAGAGGGGAATGTGGGCAAGGCACTGTGTGTCTTACATACTCATTTCAAAAAGCAGCAGCAGGTCAGTCAGCAATGGGATTAGATAGACTAGTGTGATTTCAAGTTACACTATTACATCCTCCTTTGGATTGGAATGCAGTACCAGTCACAAATTCTGAGGTGGGGATTAAGGCTTTTATCCTGCAAACACAAAAGCATATGCTTAACTTTACTTCAGTGGTACTACTCACATGTGTAAAGTTAAACACATGCTTAAGTGTTTACAGGACCAGGACCTAAACTGTATGTACCGCTGAAAGGGTACAAGGTTTTGGTAATGGGATAGGAAGAGGAAACATCTACTGTATAATTGCCTATTTCCTTACCTGTAGAATAGGTGTAAGCCTCATAGCTAGAAGGCCTACATGGAACAAGAACATTCTGCTCCACCACAATCAGTGGTGGGAAATCCGTGGCCTGCGGGTTGCACGCAGCCCATCAGGGTAATCTGATTGCGGGCTGCAAGACATTTTGCTGACATTGATCATCCATAGGCACGGCTGCCTGCAGCTCCCAGTGGCCGCGGTTCACCGCTCCTGGCCAATAGGAACTGCAGGAAGCGGCGGGCCACAGGGACGTGCTGGCTGCCACTTCCTGCAGCTCCCATTAGCCAGGAATGGCGAACTGCAGCCAAGGGAGCTGCAGGGGGCTGTGCCTGCAGACGGTCAATGTCAGCAAAATGTCTCGCGGCCTGCAATCAGATTACCCTGATGGGGTGCATGTGGCCCATGGGGTGCAGGTTGCCCACCCCTGCTCTAGACAGAAAGAGGAAAAGCTAGCTCTGACAGGCTTAACTTACATATAAAAATTTTGCCCAGTGCAATTCTGCCATTTTTGGAAATAACAGTAAATGATGCATGTAAATGTTATTATGGGAATAGGGGCGAAATTGTGCAAGGCATAGCCTGAAGAAAGTGGGTCACTTTGTGCTGACAAGTAATGGACTCTGATTGTGTAGTGAGACCAAATTCAACAAGAGGTACAAGAGACTCTTAGTGTCTCTGTTCAGGGCTTTTGCTTTGCTTGGGTTTCCTGCCCCAAGATTCTGGCTTCTATGTGGAATTAATTGTGTGGGATTGTACCTGTTAACAGTTGAGCTGACTTCACTGAAACAAAATCTGGCGATAATAAGTGGTGATTTAGGACCTGTGGTAGCAGGTCAAGAGGAACTGACTTTGCAGAACCCAGCCTCTCAGTAATAGGCCTTAGAGGGACTTGCTGGGATGGGTTTTCACTGGAGAGCAGCAGATAGCCAGGGAAAACCACCTTTTGGTGCTCACTGAGGCTAACTGGATTCATAAGTTAGGTTGAGGCAGGGAGGCTTGAACAACTTTTATAGTAGGGGTGCTGAGAGCCATGGAACCAAACTGTAAACCCTGTATATGATGGAAACCACTTCAAGTCAGGGGTGCGGCAGCACACACACCACACTCCAGCACCTATGGGTTTAGGTGGTTGGGGATTTGGTTAGTAAATAAAAGTTATGGGCCTCAACAAGCCAAGTAATTAAAAATGGGGACTTCAGACTCAGTACCTTTCAGACACTGTTAGGGTTTTGCTAATATGATTTTGACATGTATATAGATGCTTATCTTGTTTTCCCAAATAAAAAGTGATTTTATATCCCTAGAGACTTTAAGACCTTATGAATGGGGAAGAAACACCTTATAAAGGTGACTGAGGTTTTACATTTTAAGTTCCTAAAACATGGGAGCAGACAAGGTTTTAGGTGGAGACACAGGCCAATCATTTTATTTTTAAATGGATCCTCCACTTCATTGAGCCTGGCCCTTACTACTGCTAATGATACCTGGCAAAAGGGTTCCATAAGGATAATAATTGTTACTTACTACTGATAAAGAGACTAAAGATAAATGCATATGTAACCCTTCTGCCCCTCTGAGTTGGCAGCAACAAGGGCCGGGTTCAGTATCCAGGAGTTCCGTTTCAATAACACAATGCATAACCGGCTCAAGCCCCCACCCAGTGACCTGGGACAATTAATACCACCCCGGGTGCCTGCTAGGAGGCAATTACTTCCCCACTCGCAAGCACGTGAGTCTGAGTGTAGCAAAATCCTTTAATAAAAGGGAGAAACAATGCAGCATCACGATGAGAAACACCTCCAAGTATGTTTGGCAATGTTCCTTTCCCCCTTAGGTCTTAAGTCCAATCCACCCCAAAGTCAAACAAATCCCAAAAAGTCTAATGGTCAGTGCACCCCAGGAGTTCAAAAAGTTTATCTGCAGGGTTTTTACCCCCCTAGCCTGGGGGGAAATGGGGGGGACACACACAGGGGTTAAGGAGGCACTTTACATGGACCAGGGCCTAACTTGGGCTCCTGCCTCTCGTGGGAGTTACTCTGCAGCCTTCACCACGACTGCTCCACTGTACCAGCTGTGCGCCGCTCCTCCAGTCTCTGACCTGTATGAGCCAGTCCAGCGTCCCCACAAACCACTCCCACTCCGCTCACTGGTTCCATGGGTTGCTCCAGATGCTGCAACCTGATTGCTCTGCCAGCCGCTTAGCGATAGATCTTAGGCTCCCCCCACTGATAACACAGCACTTAGTGATCTCAGCTCAGTAAGCTTAGCGCTTTTACGGATTTCAGCTTGTAGTAAGGGAGCCCTTCGTGCTGGCACCATTGGCCCACGTGAATTCAGCCTCAGCAGCCTCTAATGACTCCTAAAGCAATCAAAATTAGCTCTACTCTTCAACAGGGAGAGTATGAGGTATTGCAATTGGTGTTCCAGGCCCTCAAAAGGGGCTCATACCAGCAGGGTACACACACCAGTCCCACCTCTCTCATGTTCCATGGTTTGGCACCCATGGATCCCTTGTCTAGCAAGTGCTACTTAATTGATCTTGAGACATCTCTGTCATGTAAAAACAGTCTTCAAGTTCCTTATTCACATAATCAGGGTGACGACCTCTTTATCCTCCTGCCCCGAATAACAAAGAAATTGGGGATCCAGAGCTGTTCAAAATAACATCCCAGGCTTGCCATGGGGCTATGCTAGGGGAGGGGCGCAAGGAGTGGGTGTGCCAATGCAAATACCTAAAATTCCTTTCCACACTCCCCATAATTCACCAGCAGATGTCAGGGTAGAGCTCATCCTGACTCTGCTTACACATACGTGCAAAGTATTGTGACATTTAGAAAAGGGACAGCACCAGGATATCCCTTGGTTAAAAAAAAAGAAAAGAAAAAGCTAATAACATCCTATGCAACTGAAAAAGTTTTAACACTGAAGAGAGGTTTATTATTATTTTTATTATTGATCTGTTAAACAGCAGGGCTCTGTTTTTAATTCTTTGCTTGCGTGTGAACTTCCAGACATTTTTCACTAATAACTAACATACCACCATCCCATTTTGCAGTGTTTCTCAGAACATTACACACTAGGTTTTATCATTCAAAAGAACTCAGCACATCTTCCCTGCTAATGAAAGCAAATGTTCATGGTGTAATGACTTGTTTTAGGTATTCAGCTTGGTTAAATAAGACAACACCGATTTATATAAGATAATGAAACCAGAGCCCAACATTTTAATTCTGATTTTATCTAAATGTGTCTGTACATTAGACAGGATTAAAATGTATAGGGGCTATAAACCACTAACTGCTTGAGGGCTAGGAAGAAGCTTCCTCCATGGGCCATGTTATTTAATAATTGCCCACTGTGGGGTTTCTTGCACCTTCCTCTGAAGAATCTGGCACTGGCCACTGTCACAACCAGGATACTGGACTAAATAGCCCATTGGTTCTGAGCTGGTTTGGCAACTCCAATGTTATATATTATATACACAAACACATATATAAAATATAAGATATATTTGCACACAGTATATTTATAATATAAAATCTGACTTCTGTATATCTATCACAGAAGACACGAGCACTTGATATATCTTCCTGAAGCATCTGGTAATGGCCACTGTTGGAGACAGAATATTGAACTCGAAGGACCAGATGGCTGATCTAGTATGACCAGTACTACCTTCCTATAATAGAATAGAAAACAAAATGTGTTAACAATCATTTTCATAATAATCTGCAATTAATTAGCAAAATGATATTCAAAAGGACACTGATTGAAACAATTTAAACTAATAAAAATGCCTCCTTTATTCTTCTGTATTCATTAGTTGCATTTCAATAATTTTTTTTAAAGCAGAAATTTCTCTTTGATTTCTTTACTGTTCTTTCAACCCCTTTTCTCTCTTCTTCTGCAAAATCACTTGCAATCAGAGGGCCAGAAGAACCCTATATTCAGAGCACAATATTCTAGGTACCATGTGACTGGGAAAACTGAAACCACCCCAGAGCATGGAGAATATATTTTCCTCCTCCCTCCCATATTTACTTTTTAATTAGGAAGTCCATGAAAGCCAGAGGGAGCACACTCTACTCCAGGGTTTACCATACTCTGTTTTACTTTCCATGTTCCTCTCTCTCCTTCGATTTGTTTTTCTGCTTATAGCTACTTTCTGTGCCAGGGAATGTGTTTTTTCTCCCAAGAAAAATTTCAAGAGAGCTCCTCACCCGCACCAGGATGTGTTATATTAATATGGGGACAGAGCTAAGACCATAGACATAAACACACACCTGACTAGTCTAAAAGTGCAGTGAGAACTACAAAAAATTTCCTCACCTCACATTCGTTTCAGTGCAGTTTTATTTGTTTCTCATGGGTTTACTGACATACCAAAAGCAAACAATAAGCGAGAGCTGGAATGGCAAAAACTGGTGACAAAATTATCAAGTGGAATCTGAGGAATAATCCCAATGTGAACATGGCAAATGTTGGAACACTTTATGATGTAATGCCCTCTCTCAACATCCTGTACTCCTGAGGAGCTATTTGAGATAAGTGATAACACCAGGTCTCGGTTTTGGAGCACCACAGCACAGATTTCTGAGGGTATGGCTACACTGGCACTTTACAGCGCTGCAACTTTCGTGCTCAGGGGTGTGAAAAAACACCCCCCTGAGCTCTGCAAGATGCAGCGCTGTAAAGCCTCAGTGTAATCAGTGCAGCGCTGGGAGCCCGGCTCCCAGCGCTGCACACTACACCCATAGAGGATGTGGTTTACATGCAGTGCTGGGAGAGCTCTCTCCCAGCGCTGGCGCTCCGATCACACTTACGCTTCAAAGCACTGCCGCTGTAGCGCTCCCACAATGCTGCCACAGCAGCGCTTTGAAATTTCAAATGTAGCCATACCCTAAGTCAGATGGCATCTGGAGAAGGCTGTCGTCTCAGGGGGATGGGGCTGTTTAGGCCAGAACTGGAGAGTGGTCAGGGTAGGCTGATCTGATTCTTTGTCCCCTGATGGGAGCTTCTGACCCATTGCACCCCACAGAAAAGGGGCTGTTGGAGTCACATGCTAGCTCAACTTTCCATTTGCCAAGTTTCAAAGACCTGCTGCAAAGTATGGAAATATTAGAGCAACTCATGTAAAGGCTATGAGAATCCTTTGTAATGAAATATATTAGGCTACCTAAATATAGGGGGTAACTATTATCTCCCTATAATACAATTATGAACAGAATGTACAGCCCTGTTAGGTGGATCTAGTTCTGTACCTCATTTGTAACCAATAAATTGTGTTATTTGATTTGAGAAATTCAAATTATTTTAACTGGAGATAGATAGTTTATTTCCTCATTGTATGAGCATAACTCCAATGATTATATTTCGTCTGAGAATTGTTATTTCAGCTATGAATTGATTACAAATTCAAAATTCACTTTCCACAAGTATCCTGCAAAAATTTCCTAAAATGTGCTGTTTCTGCAAAGAGTCCTATCAAACTCATTTGAAAGCAAATACAGTCAAAGCAAATTTATTACAAATTTGAATGAATATTCACAGAATTTTTTCACTCTTTCTTTTTACACTCAGCTCCAGCAATTTCATTGAGTGCAACACATGAAAATTTAAAATCCTTTGACTCTATACAAAGGATAAAACACAGTTTGGATTCCTCAAGTCTCTTTCACAGAAGCATTCCAAGACAAAAGTTCTTCCTTCTATTTGAGGTATTACATTACATAAGTTATAGCTTATCCACAGCTGAGAACACAGGAAGGTTGGATATTTCAGTACCCACCTACAAAGGGTGTTCTTAGTAAGAATTTTGGAATACAGAATCAAAGCGTTAAGTTGCAGCTACTTGAATCATCAATAGAGATATTTCACAGTCCTTTATTTGAAACAGAAAAGTGTAACCAGAGCTGGATTAGACATTATAAATGTATCTGTTCATTTAATTTCTATCGAGACTTTTTCCACACGTCTTACACACTCAACAGTGTTCAAAGTGAATTACTACGTACTAAATGTACGTCATACTAAGTGTACTTTTTGTCCATGAACTACCAAACTGTTACTGTCCATGAAATGCAACTCACGGTTAGAGCTCAAGTAAATTTGTACATACAATAGAGAAATGACTGTTGTGCACAACAAATATAAGAACATAAGAATGGCCACACTGGGTCAGATTAAAGGTCCATCTAGCCCAGTATACTGTCTTCTGACAGTGACCAATGCCAGGTGCCCCAGAGAGAATGAACAGGTAATCATCAAGTGATCCATTCCCTGTTGCCCATTCCAAGCTTCTAGTAAACAAAGGCTAGGGACACCATCCCTGCCCATCCTGGCTAATAATCATTGATGGACCCATCCTCCACGAATGTATCTAGTTCTTTTTTGAATCCTGTTATAGCCTTGGCCTTCACAACATCCTCTGGCAAAGAGTTCCACAAACTGACTGTACATTGTGTGAAAAAACACTGACTTTTGTTTGTTCTAAACTTGCTACCTATTAATTTCATTTAGTGAACCCTAGTTCTTGTGTTATGAGGAGTAAATAAGACTTCCTTATTTACTTTCTCCACACCAGTCATGATTTTATAGACCTCTATCATATCCCACCTTAGTCATCGCTTTTCCAAGGTGAAAAGTCACAGTCTTATTAATCTCTCCTCATATAGTAGCCATTCCATACTGCTCATCATTTTTGTTGCCCTTTTCTGAACTTTTTCTAATCCTAATATACCTTTTTTTGAGATGGGGCAACCACATCCGCACGCAGTTTTCAAGATATGGACATACTATGGATTTATATAGAGGCAATATGGTATTTTCTGTCTTATTATCTATCCCTTTCTTAATGATTCCCAACATTCTGTTTGCTTTTTTGACTGCCGCTGCACATTGAGTGGATGTTTTCAGAAAACAACCCACAATGATTCCAAGATCTCTAACAGCTAATTTAGATCCCATCGTTTTATATTTATAGTTGGGATTATGTTTTCCAATTAACATTACTTTCCATTTATCAACACTGAATTTCATCTGCCATTTTGTTGCTCATTTACCCAGTTTTGAGAGATCCTTTTGTAGCTCTTCGCAGTCTCCCTGGGACTTAACTATCTTGAGTAGTTTTGTATCATTTGCAAATTTTGCCACCTCACTGTTTACCCCTTTTTCCAGATCATTTATGAATATATTGAATAGGACTGGTCCCAGTACTGACCCCTAGGGGACACCACTATTTATGTCTCTCTCTTCTGAAAACTGACCATTTATTCCTACCCGTTGTTTCCTATCTTTTAACCAGTTACCAATCCACGAGAGGACCTTCCCTGTTATCCGCAGGAATAAGTAATACAAACATTAGTCCTGGAATAAGTAATTTGTTCCTTGAAAAAGCAATTTAAGGCAAAATTTCAATTTCCCTGCTTGCTTTATCAGAGAACATAAAATAATATCCCTGATTTCTCCACAGCAGCTCAGTGTGTTATGGAATACACTTTCACAGTAGACGACTGCTGGATCATGTCTATATTTAAAGCACACACTCTTCTAGAAGCATATTTGTCAAAATAAAAGTGTCAAGAGAATCTTATATTTTCATTTACATTCACAAATGCTAGTAAACAATTGAGGGAATGCACCTGATATACAAGCTGGTCAAATTTCTAAAATCTTTTCCTTCAGTTTCTGAAGCATCTACACCTGGCTAGAGTTACTTAAAATAAATATCAAATGAGATTCTGAAAGTGGCAAATTGGTTTCATTTACTATTTTTACGTAATAGCAAAGAAATCTAAGTCTACTTGCTATGACTAATGCTGTCTCAAAAGTCTTGCCCAATAGCTTACTCCTGTTTCTTTTGGATTCTGTTTTCCATCTCACCTCATTTGCTTTTTGGCCCAGTCTACATTAGGACATTTGACCATAGTTGTCAGCAGGTATGTTTACTGACAGGATGATGAAGATGCTTTAGCAGTCAGTGAAGACCAGATCAAACTGTGGCTGGTATCATATCAGCTAAGCGTGATTAAGATATAACATGCATTCTCCTCATCTTAACTAACTGCTAAATCATACGTAGCAACATATTGGTGAACACCATTTGTCCTTCATTTATTTCTCTTTTGCTGTATGACTTTTTGTGTAGAGTATGATTTGCTCGTGATAATCAAAATGATTTTCAATTAAAAACATAATCAATGAGGGCAGATAAGTCAACCAACGCCAATATAACTCACTCCTTTGTGCATGGGTGTATCATGGGTCATAATATAACCTTGTGTGATTGTGAAGAGCAGAGAATACCATGTGGGAATTGTAAGTGAAGAACTGTGGTCTTCTCTTTAAAGGTTGGTGTCCATACTCTGCAACTCTTTTTCAATGGGAATTTTAGCTGTATAAAGAACATAGGTTTGACCCAGAGACAACTGATGTAGAGCAGGCTTAATCTTGAACACATACCCTTGATTTATTTTTATGGCAAAATTTCTTTCCAAATTGCATATCACTCAAATTACTCATGTCCTCCTTTCCCTTTCTCGCTAACCAGACACACTTTTAGTTTATTCTTTTACAGATTTGGTGAAACGCTGGAGGGTAGGGACAGGATTCAGCGGGACCTAGATAAATTAGAGGACTGGACCAAAAGAAACCTAATGAGGTTCAACAAAGACAAGTGCAGAGTCCTGCACTTAGGATGGAAGAATCCCATTCACTGCTACAGACTAGGGACCGAATGGCTAGGAAGCAGTTCTGCAGAAAAGNTGCCCTTGTTGCCAAGAAGGCTAATGCCATTTTGGGCTGTATAAGTAGGGGCATTGCCAGCAGATCGAGGGATGTGATCATTCACCTCTATTCGCCATTGGTGAGGCCTCATCTGGAGTACTGTGTCCAGTTTTGGGCCCCACGCTACAAGAAGGATGTGCAAAAATTGGAAAGAGTCCAGCAGAGGGCAACAAAAATGATTAGGGGGCTGGAGCACATGACTTATTGAGGAGAGGCTGAGGGAACTGGGATTGTTTAGTCTGCAGAAGAGAAGAATGAGGGGGGAATTTGATAGCTGCTTTCAACTACCTGAAAGGGGGTTCCAAAGAGGATGGATCTAGACTGTTCTCAGTGGCACCTGATGACAGAAAAAGGAGTAATGGTCTCAAGTTGCAGTGGGGGAGGTTTACGTTGGATACTAGGAAAAACTTTTTCACTCAGAGTGGTGAACGACTGGAATGGGTTACCTAGGGAGGCGGTGGACTCTCCTTCCTTAGAGATTTTTAAGGTCAGGTTCGACAAAGCCCTGGCTGGAATGATTTAGTTGGGAACTGGTCCTGCTTTGAGCAGGGAGTTGGACTAGATGACTTCCTGAGGTCCCTTCCAACCCTCATATTCTATGATTCTTTGAATACAAATTTGAAAAACATTTAGACGTCATTGAATCTGCATTTTTTTACCAAAAAAAAAAAAGTTTAGGCCAAACAATTTCACCCTGTTCTAGTGAGCACATCCAGTTACATGACCTGTTGTGGAAAAGAACATACAATTATATCCTTTCTATAGTATTATTGGGCCTATAGAACTTAAATGAAAATTGTAGCCCTGCTATAGAATACAACAGGATGGTTCAACAAAGGGTATAGTAATGTTATAATTCTCTATCAAAGTTTTTAGTCATTAATATAGATATTTATTACATTTCTATACAAGCCTATAGCTTTATTTCCTGTTATTGAAATCCCACTGTGGTCTCTGAGGTTGAGGAAATAAAGCATGGTGTGAAGCATGTATATACCTTGTGTTTACTAGCTTAAAAGAAGTAGAACTGGTAGTCATGTTTGCCCTAAGTGGCTGACTTTGCTCCTACTTTTCCCATGGTGCTGCTCCGTTTCAGTGCGCTAAGCCCTGTACTCTGAGACACGCACATTCTTTCCAGCTATCCACCATACTCTGTTTCTCCAATGTCTCTTTTCAGCCTTCCCTTCTGCTAGATACTGTTGCCAACTCATTGCTGAAGTGTGGACATCTCTTTCATGGGCTCCTCCTTGCAGCTGCTGTTCTGCTCTGAGCTTTGTGTCATCCTTGCCAGTTGTACTGTTGTGTTTTATACCACTGCCTACACTAATTATTTATCATTATTTCCTCTGCACATAGGGGAATGAGCAAACCTGGTGTGCATGAGAGACGTTGTGGAACCTGTAACACATGACTGTGGGAACGCTGTATACTCCACCCTTTTAAAGAGACACAATAGTAATATATTGTTACAATTTGTGATATCATAATGTAAGATAAATACTTATATTCATTAAGGAAGCATTTCCCTGGGGCCTAGACAAAGAGGGCAAACTACATCACTGTTTCTTTTTATTAAACTGACCAACATAAAGCCACATCTTCCAAGATGACAGTACCACAAAACTGCCTTTCAATAGTCTTCCTGTATAATTTCTCTTAAACATGATATAAACCATGGAAATAAGAAGATTATCGATCAAAAGCATAAATAATTATTCACATTTTCAAAAAGCAACACATGGTACAGCAAAATATATAAATCTCATCTGTTCTCCTTCTCCTACACCATCTACATTAGCAGCAACAACAGCTATTTGTTTTTTCTTGTAGCAGCCCAAGTGAAACAGGACTGTAAAAAGAAATCTCAGCACATTTTAGATCATGTTCTTGATAAAGCTGTTTTCTTAGACAGACAAAGTGTGAAATTCTTTTCATGGTTCTTAGTCTAAGTAATTTGAGTAGGTCACCATTCAGCATGTTGCCCGGAGCGGAACACTTACTGTAGCGCTACACAGAAAATGTTTCCTCCTGTCCAACATTTTTCCCCTGATGAAGCAAGAAGATAAATAGGATTAAGTGTCTCTCCATTTGGATCAGTTTCTTTGGCGGCATTATTCTGCTTTTTTGTAGCTTGTCAAAATTGTGCTGTTTTTAAATGGTTCTTTTATTATTTCACCTTTGATCAGCTTTTGACTTTCTCATCCTGCAGTGTATGGCCTTGTTTTGAAAGTACCTAAAGGAATTCTACAAATGTTTAAATTTCAGGCTGCCTACTACCTTAGGGCTAAGGATTAAATACATACCCAACCTTTTTCTGCAATACAAGACTGTTTCTTAACACAGTTTCTCAACAAAGGCACCATTTTGTTATGTTCTATATTTTCTGCCAAATGTTTACTACCTTTTTAGTTTTTTTTTTTTTGAAGATGTCTTTATTCTTCTGGGGCAATAAAATATAATGGTTAAAGCATAAAACTAGTGCGGCATTCACTTGCAGTACAGAAGAGACAAGGCTGTTTTACTGAATGCAAAGATGATTCTTCATTTGGGCTGACAAACCTTGTAGTTTTGGCAGGCTCTCTAGCTCATAACCTGTAATGCCTATTGTCACCCCAGGGGGGTCTTCCTAAACCCTAGCCTGGATTAAGCAGTTACAGAGTTCTGATTACAACAGAATCAGGAGACCTGGGTTCCATTCTTGACCCAATCACAGACTGACTGTGTAATCTTGGGCAAATTGTTTGACCACACTCTCTACCTCCATTTCCTCATCTTCTTTTCCTTATTCCCTCCTGCCAACACCACCCTCAAATTGTGACTTCTGTGTTCAGTTGTATAAATTAAAGCAGTATTCCTCTTTGTGTTGATTCTGTGCTATTCCATCTGTATGGCAACACTCTTGCTAATATGAGTCTTGTCTCCATTACACCTATGGCTTGAGCTTTTCTGGAAATCCACCGCTTCCTGTCTCACTAGTTGGAGTACGATGACCAGGAGGATTCGAGAGCCCTACAACTTTGCTAGGCAGAGAAATTTTCACAGAAAATTTCACTATTTTGAAATTTGACTTTGTTCCATTTTGGAACAAAACCAAAAATTTCATAATTCTCTGAGAAAATGAGAGAGAGAACAAAGCAGCTCAGTCTACCTGACAGGTTGTCCTGGAGCCATGAACCATGGAACCTTCCTGGGATCTCTGCCTCACAGGCAGTCCACCTAGTAAGCTCTACCAAAGCTACAAGCCCTAGTACCCTGCTGTCCTCAGCCCTGACGTAGTTGGCTTCTGTGTACCCTGGAAGCCTAGGCGTCACAGCAGCTCACTAGGGAGGCTGCGAAGCAGCTGGGTGGAGGAACGGCAAGAAACCAGGGAGGTTTCCATCCATCTACTTGCCTGGTTTCTGGAGGTACTTCATCAAAATCGAAGCATCTCCACAAAATATTTTGATTTTGACACATTGGCAACTTCTGACAAAAAATCCCTGTTGAATTGGAATTTTTCCAAGCAGCTCCACCCAGTAGTACTGATGAAAGCTCCTGAGCTGTATCTCCAATATATGCATACGCAGTGTATACTTTCAGTTCAACAGTAATTAAAGCTGGTCAAAACTGGTGTTTTTTTTTAAACAAAAGACTTTGATTTTCTTTAAAATTTTCATATTTTGTTTTGAAATTTTTCATAATGCTCTTAAGGGTTCCATGGGGGGAGGGGAGGCTTTGGGATTTTTTTAAAAGCTCATTAGCAGTGAAACCTTTATATTTAGGGCTTTGGAGTGTGGGGAAGTGGGTGGCTACTGGATTTGATTAAGTTCCAGTTTACGAACATGGTGTGCTCAATCTTTCAGATATTCTGACACACAGCCCTGGAACTTTCATCAGGTGTTCTCAGGTATGCTGCTCTGATTATAACTGGCGGGGGGGAAAGGATGCAGGAAGGGGGGGCTGCTTCTGGAGAAGTCCACACACTGTTTGGCTTCTTCCAGAGGTGTAGCTTTGAAGCTTTTCCTATCATGAACACTTAAAGCCACATGGCAAAATTCATTTAATTCTCTTAAGATTCTGGCAAGATCTCCAGAGACAGCATGGTCCCAAAAAAGAGGAGAATGTGAAAGTTCAATAATAAAGGTGTTGAGTTGTACAATAATGTACATTGTAGTGAGAAGGTGATACCATGAATTCTATCACATTATAAAGGTAATCAAAGGTTGGGAAGCAGGAGAAGATTGGATGTGGGGGTACAGCTCTCAGGTCTCCACACAGCACCAGACCCTACAGCATAAATCAAGGAGAAATAAGCTTCACTCCTGGTGTGAGCTATATACACACTATACTCTTGGGGGAAATATGCGCCACTGCGCAGGCGCAGAATTTATATACCTGCAGATTCCCCCTTTGCTTCCCCACAGAAAAATGGCTTTCTGATGGGGACTCCAAAAGATCAATCATGCAACCCTGCCCAGAGCAGCTGGCAGTGAGGTAAATCACTGTGGGGTTGGGGGTGGGAATGAGGAAGACCCGACTGGTGGCTCCTACCCACTCCTGGGCTCAGCTGCTAGTCCCAGCTGAGCTTGGGAGGATGGGACTTTCTTTTCCCCTGCATGCCATCCAGGGCTGGGTCAGACCCACCCCCAGATTTCTCCCCCAGCTGCAGGAAGATCTGCAAACTCTCACCTCCTCCCCCAACACACACTCACCCTGCACCTATCGCTCCTCAGTTGCAGAGGGAGGGATTCATGTACATGGAGCTGTTCCCCCATCCCCAACCCCCATGCATCCAGACCCCCTCATACCCAGACCCTACCACTGAGCCTCACCACCTGCACTCAGAACCCCCATGATGAGCACCACTCCCCCAGCACCTGGACCACCCTGATGAGCCACCCACACCCAGATCCCTACCCCATCAAGCCCCAGCCAGCTGTATCTGAATCCCCACCCCACTGAGCCCCTCTCCCCCAGCATCTGGATTCCCCAATGAGCCCCCCACATCCAGACCCCTATGCCAAGCTCTATCCTTCCACACCCAGATGCCCCTCCCGCTTAGGCCCAACCACCTTCACCTGGACCCCCCTGCAGAGTCCCATTACCATTACACCCAGAACCACCACCCCCCCCCAACAAGACCCAGTGCATTAAAATCCCCCCCACCTCCGCACCCATAGGCCTGGTCCTTGTGTTGCGTCAGGGTTGTTTGCAACCTCACTGCTAAGTCCGTGTCCCGAGGGGGGGACTTCACAGTGATTTCCCACTTCTGGGCAGCTTGTGGTCTGTGCTCCCCAATGCCATGCTGGAGCCTCCACGTTTATTTGACAAATAAAATTTGCAGAATGTTGCAGAATTTTAAAATATTGTGCACAGCATTTTTAATTTTTTGGTGCAGAATGCCCTCAGGAGAAACACTACACTTAATAAACTGATAATGAATGAAAAGTTACCAGCATTCACACCCAACAGAATTAATCTTCCCACATCACCACAGTGCTCATCAGCTATTCCACAGGCAGAACAGATTTTTTTTTTACTTATCAGGAACATGATAGGCTCTTTGGGAATAAATATGTCTAGAGGTACCATACAAGGTCACTCTGGCAGTAGGAATGTGAAAAGAAGCAAATCATACAAAACCATGGCGGCTCCATCCTGTCACTTTCTGTAACCATCTGGTTGCTAAAATAGCTCAGCTGAAGGGCCATCGTGCAAAATAGCTGATATCTTTGCAGTGACTTCTGTAACAAACAGAGGAAGCTTGATCATCACCTACTGATCACTGATACTCCAGCAGTAACAGCAGGATCAAATGGGGTCCCCAAAATATCTCTGTGTGTGAATTCCCTCACAACAAACAGTACCATCTTAAATCCACCCACAGGACTGGATTGTTCAATCTCTACACATACTGGTGATCTCCAACTGACAAGCAGTCCCATGTGTGCAATGTTTACACAACTGGGCCCTTGCATTCAAGTTTGAGCTAGAATTTTTAAGACATACAAATAAGCTCCTGCATCAGCCTCAAATCTTGATCTCTTCCTTGGTTATGTCTCACACAGCACTACAGTCTAAGTTAGTAATCTAATCAACTGTGCTTTTGCTGTGAATGGACCCTTGCTGACAATGGATGTTGATGAAAACTCCAGCATATTGCCAGATATAACTTCCTGAATTACCAGTTACCCTACTTCCCTCACTGCCCTACAAGATCTCATCTCTTTGCGTTTCTGTTAACACAGAACAATCTAGCAACAACCTTTTATTTACCTTAATATTATTGTTATTATGGGCCACTTTGAGCCACCTTTATTGCACACTGGCATCCCAATTAAGCAAATTGTTACACCAAACATTTACTACTCTACGGGAATAAAGATGGCAGAATATTATTGTATATACAAAGAAGCAAACCATTGTACATATCTCTCTTACCGGTGAGGCAGTGCAAAAAGCCATGGCCCATCCCACCTCTTCAAAGAGATAAAGAAAAGTACTTAGTTATTCAGAGGATACCTTTGGCCTAGCACGAGGAACTGTTTCTGCTACATGGCAACGTGTGCTGCTCAGGAATGATCAGATCTTTGCCAAATACCTGCTTGTTTGAAAAATTCCTTTATCTTGCACAGTTATTGAGCCCGAAGGATAACGTACAGCATTCACGTTCACATTTGATTCTCCTAAACACTTTTTTTGCCAGTAAATTTAGTGTACATGAAAGAGAATAAAATCACTGGCTTGTGGCAAAACCAGAAAAAACAGGTGCAGTGCAAGTTCCCTTGTGCAGCTCTGTCAATACAGTTTAATCTTGACCTGCAAGAGCTAGGCTTCCTTGGAGCAGAGGCTTCCAGTAATGCACTGCTTTGTGTGATGCTTACAAATCAGGCACTGGACAAGACCTCCAATCTTATTTAAGACCTCAGCCTCTTTAGAATAATTCATTCAGTTTAGGAGTGGTCTGACTGTGTGATGGCATGATTTTTTTTTTTCTTAGAGACACCACATTGGCAATAGCTTTCCTGGCAGACTATTTGGAAATTCTACCGTAGCAATGCATTTCAAAGAAGATATGCAAAATGCATGGCTCCTACCTCCACTTTAATGTTGTAACATTCTTTAGTGTTCAGATTTATGGGAACTGTCAGAACTTCCATAAGATTAATTAGCCAAAAGTCTTGGGGTTCTCCCTGTGCTTTCCTTTCAATGAATGTAGGAGTCAAATAATCACCATGTTGGGTTAACTGCCCTATGAGATTAGATTTCTGAGACTTCACTTTGTTTAAATTTAACAGGATACCAAATTATTCCCCACCCCCATCTTCACTGGGTCAAAGGTTAAAAATTAATAGACGACTAATGAAAAAGACAATGTTAATTTAAGCAGCTTTACATTGTAAAAGTAATTTGATAGTAATGGAAGATTTCAATCATTTCTTCTGGTCCAGAAAAACAGGCAAATTCAATTGAATTGATTAGAATTTGATCTCTTGTTGGGATTTTAAATAAACTAAAATAGTCTATAAAACAAAAAAAAAATCTGTATTTGCAGTCATGAAAAGGGAATCTACTAAGAAAAGTATTAATCAAATGCACACACACTTCTTGGGGAGAGAGAAAAGAAAAGAAAAATTAGTTGGGTCGAAAATAAGCATTCCCTGTAATAAAAAATAAAATAGCAACTTTTACAGATGAAAATATGGATCTGATACATTGCTGGCAAAATACTGATGTCCATAAAATATGGGAGGTAGTGTACATTTGTGGTTTAAATAAGGATTAATAAAGCCTGCAAAGTCAGTATTTTTATAGTGCAATTTGATATTTCAGCAATCAAAGTACATTGCTTACAGTAGGCTCAATTTAGGAAAAAGTTTCCCATTTCATAGAGGGAGAAAGCAGGGTTGTTTTCCTTTTTTTATCATTATTATCAAGAGTGACATAAAAAATAAAGAAGTACAGTAAGAACCCACATGGTGCACACATGTACTGGTGGGAAAAACAGAAAGTGCAAAAAAGTTTTAAATACACAAAACAATAAATCAAAACAATGCAATTTTATGCACGTCAGGAATTTATCACATGTAACCACCAAGAATACACACAAGAAGCTAATGTATATTTTAAGTTTCCAGGTTAGCAGCATTTTTGAAGGCTAATTAATCACTCTGTCCCTGGGGACGAATTAGATGTTTAATAATCTCAGCAATCTCGAACTATACAGTGTATGTGGGGCACAAAGATACTGATAATGTCAAACAAGTCAGGACTCTCTCCAGGTTTCAAGTTTAAATAAACGATTCTAGGCAATCATCTGTAGGAAAAAAGGGCTGAATGAATACCGAGCATTACATTATAGTATCTGGCCAATGTTGTAGCAATATCAAATGTCTTTCAAGGGGTATTTGTCTGGAATAGATTTTCCTCTCTAATTAAGGAGAAATGTTTTAAAAAAATGACAGTAGAGCAAAAATGCTTCTCCAGTACCTTACCAACTTCTGAAATATTCCATTTCCATTATATACTGAAAAACAAGCTTCCAGAAATTACTTGTTCCTATTTTTTAAACAAATTCAGCTAGTTGGAGTTTGTACCCTTTTCATTCACTTTCCCAACATAAGGCTGTGGCCACCTGTCACAGTCCAATGATTCACATTTGCAACAGAAATCTTCCCAACTACATACGTAGTAGTAGTCCTAGATTTCTTTCAATCATACCAGTGACAGTAACATCCACAATGGCAGTTATTCCCAAAATTCTCATCTATTGCTTTTGGAATGACACTTTTTAAAATGAAAACTTGAAGTTTTTAAATTTAAGATATCAATTTAGAGACAATATCACAAAGTCAATGTTGTAAACCAAGGATAAGGGTTAATACAAAGCTGATGTGGACTTATTAACCTTGAAGATCCAAAAATTTTACTCAGAATGAGCATAATAAAATTGGCAGGACGTTTTCTGTGTCCTCTAAATAGCAATGTCTTCATTATAACATGCTTATTCTGAAACTCTTGGTATTTTGAAAAAATAACAGCAAAATCTATCATATTTAGGTGGACAGTTGGTTTTGCTCATAAGTGATCCTGCATCTGGTTTCTTTCCTACCTAAAAGTTCATACTTAGGGCCTCATTTATAAAAAATATGCAATCAGTTTTGCATTAAATGTATGCACATAACTATTCACTTAGAATGTGATTCAAAAAAAGCACTCAAACAGGTGCTTAACTTTTCATAGATTCATAAATTCCAGGTCCAGAAAGGACCATTGTGATTATCTAGTACAATTTCCTCCATAACACAGGCCACAGAACTTCCCCAAAATAATCCCTAGACCATACATCTTTTAGAAAAACATTCAACCTTGATTTAAAAGTAGTCAGAAATGGAGAATCCACCACAGTCATCGTAAAAGTTGTTCCAGTGGTTAATTACCCTAACTGTTAAAAATGTATGCCTTTTTTCCAAATCTGAAAACTTTCAAAACTTCAACTTTCAGCCATTGGATCATGTTATACCTTTCTCTGCTATACTGAAGAGCCCATTATTCAATATTTTCTCCCTGTGTAGGTAGTTACAGACTGACATCAAGTCACCTCTTAACCTTCTCTTTGTTAAGCTAAATATGTTGACCTCCTTGAGTCTATCACTATAAAGCATGTTTTCTAATCCTTTAACCATTCTCATGGAACTTCTCTGAACCTTCTATAATTTATCAACATCCTTCTTGAACTGTGGTCACCAGAAGTGGACACCATATTCCATCAGTCGTTGCACCATTGTCAAATACAGAGGTCAAATAACCTCTCTACTCCTATACAAGATTCTTCTGTTAGCCACGGGATTGCACTGGGAGTTCACAGTCAGCAGATTATCCAGAATGACTCCCAAATCTGTTTTAGAGTCACTGCTTCCCAGGATAGAATCTCCATTGTGTAAGTATGGCCTATATTCTTTGTTCCTAGATGTATACAGTTACGTTTAGCCACATTAAAACGCATATTGTTTGCCTGCACCCAGCTTACCAAGTGATCCAGATCTCTCTATCAGTGACCTGAAAGATTTATTATGTAGCACGCTTTCATTTTTGTTTCATCTGCAAACTTTAGCAGTGATGATTTAGTGTTTTCTTCCAGATCATTAATAAAACTATTAAATAGATAGGGCCAAGAATCAATCTCTGTTGGACCCCACCAGAAATACAGTTGTTTTAAATAAGCATTTAAACATGCAATTAAGCATGCTTAAATTCCATAAGCTTAAATGCCTGTTTAAGTAATTTCCTGAATTGGGATTATACTTTGTGAATTAATTTACTGCAGTTTTGTACATAAATTTGATAACTATGTATGCCAGTCACCAGTCAAATTTTAACTAGTCAGTTGAGTGCAAAATTTTCATCATTGCCAACCTAAGTATTCAAAAATCATAAATTAAACCCCCAAAACTCATGAGAGAGGTGCAATAATCATGAAATTTTAGAAAATAATACAAATTCAGGGCCATTTAATTTATCTTCTAGGTTTTGAGCGTTTAGAAATCATATTGTCAAGCTTTCTTCCACAACTATGAAAGCTAGTAGTCACAGGACTCAGATACTAGGACTTTAAGGACACTACCACATATCATCAATCTCGATAAAACCACAACAGAGCTACTGTTTAAAGCATGCTGTGCTGCCTGGTCTATTGGTTGTATGTCAGTTACTGATAATTAGATAACCAATCAACACTCTATAGTTTGGCAAGCTTCTGTCCCAGGACCAGACCTAGAAGTGTTAGTTATTTTAAGGACTCTGGTGTGCATAAGAAAGCCGGTCTCACTTAGGGGAAGGTGGATTGTCCTTGTAATATCTTTATTAACACAATTAGCAAAGTCACAAATACTCTAATACAGTAAAGAAGCATCTGAGCATCCATATACTCCCCTCACCCATCCCTTGTAGAAAAACCTGAAGTGTTACTTATCATCCTTACCATCATCACCACCACCAGTGGTCATCATCCTAGCATCTCCCAAGGTATGCAGGATGGGATACAGCCTTTACAATGTGTTACAATGATGCCCACTGTGCCTAATGCATATTTAGTAAGGGTGTCCCTTTTCCTTATCTGTATTTCCAGACCCTACTAATGTTGGGGTGCCCTTATCCCATAGGCCTTTAACCTCAAACTTATTGGTATGTATGTCAAGTAGTTACCATGGCATTCTCGTGGTCAGACATCTGCTGATATTCCTAATTTATAGTAACTAAAACTGATATCAATTGGCATCTTGAGGTTACCTGTCAACAGTTTAATTTATTATAGCATTCTAGTTTGTGATATCTTATAACCTAGGGTTACTCGCGGTTAGATGCTTATGCTAAGCCTTTTTGGGCCTTATGCCTTGATTGGTTTAACTAAGCTATTGTCTTACAGGCCTTGAGGTTTGTAGGTTCATTGCATTACTGCCTTAACTTATACCTATGCCTTACCTTCCTATAACTGTAGGCTATGTCTGAGCCATATCTTGTTATCCTTATTCAAACAAACCACTCTGTACTTATTCAGGAAAATCTTGTATTCACACCAGTGGGAGTTTTGCCACAGTAGTAACAGCGGGATATTTTGTCCTGTCTGAAATGATAATATATTGTCACTCTTGGATCAGAGTTAAATATAATGGTACTGCTGCTGGCAGAGTCAGCTGCTCAACATTTGTGCAGTAAATGGCCTGTTGCGTTTTAACTGTAATTAAATTTCTTGCCTGCTGAAAGCCAGACATTTTTATCTCTAAACAGTATGTGCAGTGTAATAGAAAAAGGCAACATGTTCTTGTTATCAAATTGAAAGTCAGTTGGCCATCAACAAGCTAAATATTAGGAAGCTACCAATCTTCTTATTTGTCATGAAATTCACAACTCTGAATGTTTTAACAAAAACATGAAAATGTCTGTAATGGCAACTTAAAGGCTAGAATTACTCTTATTGTGGTAGGAGTCATAATTTTGCATTCTTAAACAATTTCATTTGTGAGAATCCATGTCTGAATATCTTTTAAGCAAGACCTTAAGAAATGAATGATAAAGGAAAAAGCAAATGAGTTTCCAGAGAAGCACAATAATATTCTCATTTTAGTCATTTATTCCGTTTATTCAGATATGTCATAGAACAATATTACAGGGTCTAGACCTCAAGTTCAGAAAATATACAACTAAAACTCAAGAATAAAATAGTGCAAGGTGCCTATCAAGGCACTTAAGTTAACAAAAGCTTAAAATGAGAGTAGAAGTATTCAGATGGGTAAGGCATGTGGCTGGCAATTATTTGAAAATCTTTTTAATTCTGGTAACTCTTACCCTAGCTTAGTGTCCAAGGTGTTGATCCTGAAAACACTTAAGCACATGAGCAGTGCCTTGAATCAGTGGGTCTACTCACATATTTAAAATATAGTGGGTGAATGTTTACATGGTAAGAGACTTAAAAAGTAAGTAAATCACTTTTGCCTGACACTTCATAGTTGAAAAAAAGCTGATGCCTATTTTCTAAGGCTTTCTCATCTCTTTTTTGCTTCTGAGAAGATATGTTACAATACTATTGAATACAAAACTGTACTGTCAACGGACCTCAGGATTTGCCTCATTTGTATGGTTGTATCTACCCAAATTAAAAGCCTAATGAGTATTTATGAAGTAAACTTTCCTCTCCCCAAAGAGCACAAGTAAAATTAAATAGTCCTCACAAGAAAAGCAATGCCATCACAGGTATCTTAGTATTACTGTTTAGGCTTTGTGAGTCTTTTCAAGTGTGCAATGAACAGATGGAGATTGTTACAGGCTTTTCAAACCAGTGTTTGTTGCAAACTTCCAGGCAATCTGTCATGATTTTTGTATTCCCAGTGACTTTTTAAATACTTGAAAGGGGACCAAAAATCATAAATGGTGCTTACCAACCCATGTCTACCTAATTCACAAACAAACTTTCATTTTCAGTATCAAAAAGATGTTTAAAAAGGTGGAAAAAATATAATCCTCTCAAATGCATTAATTCCTCTTTGAAGACTGAGCTCTATGGATTGTGTTGTTGTGAGAAGGCACTGTTATTGATATAAAAAGTGGTGTTACTTGTAGGCGCAAGCCATATTGTTCTTCTAATTAATGATGAGACTTGTTGAATGGAACCTGTAGAATAATATGCAAAACTACAAACCCAGTTCCCTGCTGTTTAGTCAATGAGAATATTTTTTGCACCCGCTGAGACCCACATTAGTTCCAAACTGTCCAAGCCAGGGAGCAAAAACG
>NC_133769.1:268192588-268200725 GCF_003597395.2 Chelonoidis abingdonii
TTCTTGCCTGCTGAAAGCCAGACATTTTTATCTCTAAACAGTATGTGCAGTGTAATAGAAAAAGGCAACATGTTCTTGTTATCAAATTGAAAGTCAGTTGGCCATCAACAAGCTAAATATTAGGAAGCTACCAATCTTCTTATTTGTCATGAAATTCACAACTCTGAATGTTTTAACAAAAACATGAAAATGTCTGTAATGGCAACTTAAAGGCTAGAATTACTCTTATTGTGGTAGGAGTCATAATTTTGCATTCTTAAACAATTTCATTTGTGAGAATCCATGTCTGAATATCTTTTAAGCAAGACCTTAAGAAATGAATGATAAAGGAAAAAGCAAATGAGTTTCCAGAGAAGCACAATAATATTCTCATTTTAGTCATTTATTCCGTTTATTCAGATATGTCATAGAACAATATTACAGGGTCTAGACCTCAAGTTCAGAAAATATACAACTAAAACTCAAGAATAAAATAGTGCAAGGTGCCTATCAAGGCACTTAAGTTAACAAAAGCTTAAAATGAGAGTAGAAGTATTCAGATGGGTAAGGCATGTGGCTGGCAATTATTTGAAAATCTTTTTAATTCTGGTAACTCTTACCCTAGCTTAGTGTCCAAGGTGTTGATCCTGAAAACACTTAAGCACATGAGCAGTGCCTTGAATCAGTGGGTCTACTCACATATTTAAAATATAGTGGGTGAATGTTTACATGGTAAGAGACTTAAAAAGTAAGTAAATCACTTTTGCCTGACACTTCATAGTTGAAAAAAAGCTGATGCCTATTTTCTAAGGCTTTCTCATCTCTTTTTTGCTTCTGAGAAGATATGTTACAATACTATTGAATACAAAACTGTACTGTCAACGGACCTCAGGATTTGCCTCATTTGTATGGTTGTATCTACCCAAATTAAAAGCCTAATGAGTATTTATGAAGTAAACTTTCCTCTCCCCAAAGAGCACAAGTAAAATTAAATAGTCCTCACAAGAAAAGCAATGCCATCACAGGTATCTTAGTATTACTGTTTAGGCTTTGTGAGTCTTTTCAAGTGTGCAATGAACAGATGGAGATTGTTACAGGCTTTTCAAACCAGTGTTTGTTGCAAACTTCCAGGCAATCTGTCATGATTTTTGTATTCCCAGTGACTTTTTAAATACTTGAAAGGGGACCAAAAATCATAAATGGTGCTTACCAACCCATGTCTACCTAATTCACAAACAAACTTTCATTTTCAGTATCAAAAAGATGTTTAAAAAGGTGGAAAAAATATAATCCTCTCAAATGCATTAATTCCTCTTTGAAGACTGAGCTCTATGGATTGTGTTGTTGTGAGAAGGCACTGTTATTGATATAAAAAGTGGTGTTACTTGTAGGCGCAAGCCATATTGTTCTTCTAATTAATGATGAGACTTGTTGAATGGAACCTGTAGAATAATATGCAAAACTACAAACCCAGTTCCCTGCTGTTTAGTCAATGAGAATATTTTTTGCACCCGCTGAGACCCACATTAGTTCCAAACTGTCCAAGCCAGGGAGCAAAAACGGTTGTGACCTTATTACCTATATATGCATTTTGCCTCTACTAATCTTTCGTACAGGGTTAGATTGTAGTTTCCCATCCACATTTCAATGCAGTTTTTTTGTTCTTCTCTTTGGTCATAGCAACAAGCAAACAAGAAATAAAGTATCTTCCTCCTGGACATTTCAAAATTAGCATATCGTGTGAAATTCTTCCAGCTCTAAAAAAATTTTTTTAAAAATCTTCCATAAATAATGTCTGCTGGATATTTTGTAATATAGAAAGTTGTCACAAATAAAGAATCCCTGCAGAAATGACATATTTGCAGATCTCTACTACTGTGGACAACATCCTGCTTGCCTAACTCACATGAGTGAAAGAATTCAGGTGAGTAAAGTCAGTAGGATGCAGCCAATATCAGGGTTGCCTTCCGATTTTCATATGGAACAAAAATCCATTAATGTTATATATTCGGGAGCCTTTCTCAAAGTTCTCAAATGTTTATGGAAACATTTTCCTTAAGAAAACCACTACTCTTGCCTGCATCCTTTCCATAGATCTACATAGCTGAAATAAAAAGAAACAAACACATTTTAGGTGGGATTTTGCTTTATGGTTTCATATTCCCAGTGCCATTATTATTATTGTTCATAAACGTGACTTTTTCTTTTAGTGATAGAATGGCAATAGGATGGATATTTTTGTTTACTTGAACAAATAAAGAGACAAAAAGATGCTTGCCTAGATAATTAAGATACCTAAAAAGAGTTATTTTACCTTTCATTACACAAGAACTAGGGGTCATCAAATGCAATTAATAGGCAGCAGGTTTAAAACAAACAAAATGAAGTATTTTTTCACACAACATACAGTCAGTCTGTGGAACTCTTTGCCAGAGGATGTTGTAAAGGTCAAGACTATAATAAGGTTAAAAAAAGAACTAGATAAATTCATGGAGGATAGGTCCATCAATGGCTATTAGTCAGGATGCTCAGGAATGGTGTCCCTAGCCTCTGTTTGCCAGAATGGGAATGGGCAACAGAGAATGGATCACTTGATGATTACTTGTTCTGTTCATTTTCTCTGGGGCACCTGGCATTGGTCACTGTCAGAAGACAGGATTCTGGGCTAGATGGACCTTTGGTCTGACCAGTGTGGCTGTTCTTAAGTTCTTAATCAACAAATCATCGTTACAAAACCAACAGAAACCAGCAACAGCACAGCAAAAAACAATCTCCCTGTAACAACAGAACAGCCTGTCAGCTAAAACATGCCCATTTCAAATCCCACAAAAGCACTCACTGGCTGCTGTGTATCATATACAAGAACATTTATGTACTTAAGTATATAGAATCCTTTGCTATAAATTATGTGACAAGTTACAACACAAGGAAAACATGTTATTTTCCAATTCATTCATTACCACACAGAATTAATTGGTCACATGCAAAGTGATGTTTAACTCTGTTATTTCCTCCAATTTAATCTTGTACCCAGAAAGAATTCATTTAGAGTGCAGAATATATTGTGAAACCATGAAAGAAAGGAAGCTATAGTTCACACTCTGAATAGGTGACGAAAGTCTAACTTTCTCATCAATTATTTCTAATGCCCAAGGGGCCCAAAGGGGCTTTGTTGCTAGTGAGAGAATGTCATCTGGGCAAATCTTTCCCTCTGCCCCAGGGTAAATTCCCTATAATAGCCAAATAACTAAAAACATAAGGAAACATTGTGTGTGGTCTCGACAGCCTTTCAATTCACCAGTCCCAAAGGGCTAAGTGATTGACTACCTAAAGTCTTTGAAATTTCCCAGGTAGTTCAATGTGACTGATGCAGCACAGCCTTGGAAACCTCATTGATTCATTCTGGAAGTCACTAATAGATATTCAAAGCACCTTTGCACTAAGACAGCATGATGCTGGTTGAGCAGCAATGAAGACTGCTCAGCAAGGCAGGCAGACTGAATTTGCTTTTCCACAGGATCTATAAAATAACTAATAAAGCCTTAAGTTATATGGACACTTGTTCGCATTTATATTTTAACATACAGCTTGTAAAGATCTAGCTGTGATACTCTACCTAGGATATAAAGGACAGGCAAAACCTTCGCAGTCTACTAGTATTTTAGTTGGCATTAAACTTCCGTGAAGCTACATAGTTACAAGAAGCATCTGGACCAATTCAGAAATCATTTTTAAAAATCAACCCTCTGATGATTTTGCAGCTGTGTTACCCCACAGGGGGCTTGGGATTCCTTTTGCTTCACAGTATGCATCATGATACATTTGAAATGGACACTAGCTTTCTGAATGGTAAATACATAAGTAAATTAAAGGCTGTGGAGTGACTAAAATCCTTTAGGAATAATATGAACTCTCAGTTACCCAAAATTTTCTCCTGCATCCTAGAAATTATGGTCCAGGACACTACTCCTTAGTTGGTCAAACCAAATTTCTTCCTACAATCTTCAGCTGACAAGATGAGACTATTTTATCATAGTAATGGCTAAAATGGTACCTCTTGAACAATGTCACCTGATTGCTAACACTGAAAAAGACTGTCAAGGCTGACCAGTGCCTGCTCACAAAAACAGAAGCAGAAGAGGCACAGAATACAGTGCCCGCAGGCACTTGGCAGAGCAGGACACTATGATGTGTATTCAGACATTCAGTAAGCCAGTATTTGTAGGATGTGTAAGTACAGTGGGCACACATCATCCCATTCACTCTCATGAACCATCCCAGGGAAGGTAGCTCTAATTTCACTTCAGATGTACCTTAAACATACATTTTTCTTTCAGTTCATCCATGTGATTAGTTTATCATCAAGCTCCCAGTAATTATGGACTGTTCTGTCAGTCATGAGAGAATTGTGTTCCATTATGCAACCCAACTAACCAGGTTGCATGCCGGAGAGTCCTGAGGAACTGGATAGGAGAGACCCAGCTCTCAAGTCTCTGGAGAAGCAACACAGAGTAATACTCTAAGCCTGAAGTCTATTGGTAAAAGATAATTAAGAAAGGTGCTTCTTGAAGTGGCCCATGAATTAGCTTGTCTATAATGTTATTCAAGAAAGGGACATTAGATACAGAGTAATCTCACAGCTATTAAGTGATTGTTTTTTGGACAAAAGTTAAATAATGGCATACTTTCATGTTGATGTAAGTCTACCCCAACACACACACATACAGAGGCTTCCATTAGCCAAGAGTATTGGACTAATTTGCAAATGGTGGAACAAATTTCCTGGTGCTTTCAGAATCCTTACCAACAAAATATGTCTGCAGTTTTGTTAGGGACAGTACTAATTTGTCTCTGCTTTCACAAAGTCATGGTGACTGGCTTAGATTAAATAAATGTTGCCTGCACAGAAGTGGAAGATACTTGAGTCTGAAACCAAGGGAAGACTATGTTAGACATCTCGCTTTCCAGAACACTTCACCTGAGGGAGAGACTCTAAGGAACAGGATTTCTTAGTCTCCTTTGTGGCCATATCATAGGATTGTATGCTCTCCTTGTGCTACAGTTGATTGGATATGGGTCTGATTTTCTGCCACTTATGATTCAGCTTCCTACTTTTCCACTTCATCAATGAAACCTGGTGATCCATGAAGGGAGATCAAGATCAAAGGGTGTTTAGGGGCCAGATCATGGTTGGTGATGGCTATCAGAGGTTTATAATGACCTATTAGGACTGTCTATATACTGGTCTGGTTGCTGAACACCATTTTCCACCAAAAACTTCTGGAAACCCTTTGGATCAATGAGACTTCAAAATTGGACCATCTATTGGGTTGGAAGGACCTAACCTCTGCCTGGAGGAGATACGTGACAGATACATTATATCACTATGCACACCTATTTCCGAAGTCTCCCAGGAAAATGAATCATGAGAAATGACAAGATATGGGGCCACAGCAAATGTATACATTGATAATTCTTTGCCTGATCTATTACCAAATAACAATAGCGTGATACTGAATCCTTTTGTCTGCAGCAGATTTCTGCACTTTGCCTCAGCCTCTTTTTACACTTCAGGTATTCATTCTCTTGCTTAGTCATATCTGTAATACAATATGCTTCTTGTCTATATTCATTCAATGCATGGCAGGTTAAATCTGCTGAACCCTAGGCTGTTTTTAAGAATACACTAATGCCTCATGTCTTTGACCCAGCTTTTAATTCACTGTATTGTTCTACTTGGAACAGTGTTTTAGTTTTCTCTACTACTATAAAGTGCTCTGAGGCATTTTAATTAAAGTTAGTATTTAAAATAAAGTAATTGATTGAATGTTAATTCATCTAGATTAGCAGAGTCACAAATTATTCTTGGGAGCTTTATTGAGATAGTGTTTTAGAGGCTAAAAAGTAAAAGCAATTTATTGGAGCGGGGGGAGAAATTCTTGCGTATTGGGTTTGGACTCAGGTTCTCATCTGACTAACAGGAAGAACAAAAGAAAAGTCTAAAAAAATATAAGGAGCATTGAGAGAAACTTGGAGAAAGAAAAAATTCTCTGAAAACTGGTAAAGATGAGAAATTTAGTTTAGATTTTTTATTATTATTATTTTTACTTGTGCTAAAGGATTCAGAGACAAGAAAGGGGCATTCTAGAGCATGTCATATTCTGATTCAGGTGAACACAAATTGTTATAGTAGTAGATTAGAGAGTTCAGATGGAACATGAGGATTAAGGCTCTTAGTCTGAATCAGGCCTCCAGCTTTGGGAGCATGTAGCACTGGATTTTAAGGATACTGCATGCTATGGAATCACTTGTTCACATTAGGTGTCTATTGATCTCCATGCTGAAAGAATGGGTCAGTTTTCAGCTCCTGCTACCTGAGAACTGGCACAGGAAAATTAGTACTGATTAGCAAACTCAATGCAAAGACCTTGCAATATTAGGAAATGACAGATTAACATGTGTAAGGGTATGTCTACATTGCAACATTACCCTGGGCTCAGACTCAGGCTCAAGCCAAATCCCTGCCCCTTCCAGCTACAAACAAATTGCACTAACCCAGGCCAACCCTTGACCCAAGGTTTGAGCCCTATTGCTTTGCAGTGTAGAAGCAGCCCCACTTGACTCAGGTCCTGGGAGTCTTCCAAAAATCTCACAATCCCATCCCACAATCCCATGGCCCAATTTTTTTTGTCCTTTCTATTTCAGGAATCTTCAATCTACTCTACTGAAAACTGAAGCAACTGCCCTTGGTATATTGCTTCATGGTCATGGGAGCACAGACAGATTTTGGTGAATCTCTGGTGCAGGGCTAGCAAAACTGTGGGCTTAAGCAAGAGTACCAGGAATGACCACACATACTAGCAAATGGCAAAGAAGCTGGCAGCTTTGCAAATTTACCAGACTGGTGACCAGTGCAGTTAGCAGATTAAGTGTCGTAAGAACCACACCTTGGTCAACTTGTCAAAATCATGCCCATTTTATGAGGAGTTTGACCGGGTGCTGGGTATTTCACCCAGCATGGAGCCAACTATGGTGCGTGATGACCTGCTTAGCTGGGATGGTGCCTTGCTGACCCCAGAATCCAGCAAAGAGACTGACGGGAGCCAGAAGGAGGGACAGAGTGGGACAACGAAGCCTCTCTATTGCTGAAACTGGTTCGCAGAGCAGGCTTTGGAGCAGAAGCAGCAGCCAGCACATTCTGGGGACATATTCAGAGGAGCTGATCCTGCTGCAGACACACACAGGACAGAACACTCTGAACCCAGTAGTAAGTATCTGTCTCCATCTTAATGTTTATTAATACAGTAATGGGAGGGATTTCTGCTCTATGAATCAATGCAAAATTCAAGAGAAATGTCAGCTAACAGTATTTATCCTCTAATGGCAGATTGTATGACAGCAGCATGGATCGCCCCACTACCACCACATGGAGTTCAAAAAGGCAACCGGGACATGCAAATAGTAAAGAATACCTTTAAAGTGTATTTTCACTGGAAACGTACAGATTTTTGCTAGGACCATTCCTACTTCTTAAAAATAATTGTTATGCAGGGTTCTTTCAACCCAAAGCTCTTGGTAACTTTTACTCTGTCCGAGGTGGTGTCAGGAAATAAATCAAAGGAGACATGGCCGTCCAACCGATAGACAGCTGGCACAAACAGGTCAACACAAGAGTGCTTTCACTTAAAGCTAAACTTTACTTAGTCTCAAGCACTTACACACATCCACAAGTTAGTAAAACCCTCAATAATTACCGAAGCTGAGTGTGCCTCTCGAGTGGCACAGCAGAGGGGAACACTAAGGGTAAGTCTACACTGCACGATTACTTCGAATTAGCTTAATCCGATATGACAAAACAGATCTAATAAAATCGGTTTAGCACGTCCACAGTGGGATCACGACATCGATTGTTTGCGTCCATGGTCCAAAGATACCATCGATTTCAGAGCGGTGCACTGTGGGTAGCTGTTCTCAGCTATCCCATGGTTCCCACTTCCGTGTTTAGAGCACAGTGCCTGATGGGCATAAAACATTGCCCCGATGGTGCTGGTAACAGCCTCACCCCTCCCTTTGTGAAGGCGCCAGACAACCCTTGGCGCCTTTTTCGCGGGGTGCATTGAGCAAACGCCATAGCACAGCAATCATGGACCCTGAGATC
>NC_133769.1:268200825-268256219 GCF_003597395.2 Chelonoidis abingdonii
AGAGTCACTAAGTATCTCCCGTACGTCTTGTGGAGCTCTTTTTTTATTTCAGACTGCATCGCCGCCCATGCTGATCAGAGCTCCCACGCGGGGCACCAGAAAGTGTAATTTCAAAGTTTGCGATGGCTTTTCTGTTACCTCCCCGCTGCAATCGACGTTTTAGATTGCTTGTCCAGAGCGGTCAGTGCTGCACTCTGGGATGCCGCCGGAGGCCAATTAACGGGGTCGATTTCGTCCCCGCGAACCCTAATCCTGAGTGTTATCACTATCCATTAGCGCTACTTCTCTCTCGTTTGGGAGGAGTTCCGAAATAGATTTAAGGAGCCGTTTAACTCGATATTAATGACGACGTCATGTGAACGGATACAGCGTTAAATCGGTATATCGGCCATTAAACCGATTTAAAGTCACAGTGTAGACCTGACCTAAGATGCATCCAGAGAGAGACCAGTGCTCAAACTTTTCCCCCTTATTTATACATTATTAATACAACGATATGTCACTTAAAGAAACCTTGTTAAGCAAGCAGTTTCAACAGCCAAGAAAGAGGTTTCCTTCTGATTATTGATTAGCCAGGTGTGGTTTTTTTTCCAGAGTTTGCAGCCTATAATATGACAGAAACATTTATAACATAACTTGGTTTGTTTGCCAATACATCTATGTTAGTAGCATCCAGCACTCCAACTTCTATTCCAGTTCCACCCAAAGCAGTTCAGTACATTTCTTGGGAGCCTTTTCTTTAGGCTACCCATCCCTTTTGGCTGACAGGCAAATCCAATAACCTTCAGTAGTTCACACTGAGATAGTAATAAGATAGCTATACCTTCAATGGGCCTTTACTTTACTGCCCCTTATAGTAATTAAGGAAGTTGTTGCAATGGCTTTTATTTCCTTACATCCAATTTTATACAACACCCATGTGCCTTCACCTGGGCTTGCATGCTGGAAGTTGACTAAGAAGTAATAATTGGCAAATTTTATTCTTTTAGTAACCAATGTTTTTACATACCCTTTTTCCCTTGGCAATTTCATTTAATTTTTTTTTATGTCCATCCTTTTATTCACACCAATAGATACATCTTATGTTTCATGCATATTTTGCATTCAAATGTGTCTTTACCACCTAAAGATCTTTCTCTGTTAACAGACTGGCATTTCTTGACCTCCACCCTTCTGCAACATTGGTTTCTGTAAATACAGTTAAAATGCTTGTTCATCCTTTTCTGCCTAATGCAGTTTTTCCTTTTTTGTAACACAGTATACAACATTGCTAGCAACAAGACAAAACATAAAACACAATCTTTGTCATGACAGTAGACCCATGGTATTCTGGGTTGCTCTTCAGCTGGTACCAGCTTTTCCTGATTTTCTGAAAGACAGAAAGAACATGTTTCTACCCCTTTTGGGGTGGCAGATTATTGCTTAAAATATCCCTTCTTTTCACATATATCCTTGCTGATTGCAGGCAAAACAGAGGAATTACCCCCATACTTTCCTGTGTTTTTGCTCTATAGGCAGGCCAGCTTTCAATGGCTCCTATCTTTTAAGGGTTTAGGGGAAATTATCTGTTATTAAATTTATGAAGCGGGGTACCTCAGTTTTTCTTCTTATACAGCAGACTATTTTTGTAATGTTTTTTCTGATGTGCTAAGCTGTACGTTTATTCACAGGTAATAGCTGAGAAGCATCATTTTAATAGGCTTTTTAATTTAATTATATCCTTGGGGGTTTGGTGAATTAAAAGGTAGGTGTGTCATGCATATAAGCAGACCCCTTTTGTACCCATCTTCAGATTTTGGCACTGCCTACATACACACAAAAGTATATTTTTTCCTACTTAGGGTTAACCTGTCCCTCTCTTATTTTTAGGTTTGACTTCTTCCATCTTCCTCTGGAGGGTCATAATTTGAGCCTTTTGGTTTCAGGTAGTTTGTTTGCTGACCAGATATGTTCATTATCTGCAGCTCCTTTGTGCTGCCATTTATGGGCAGTTCTCTCCTTCCTCTATCGGTTAGGTGATTTGCATTAACACAGAGGCTTTCTGGCTTGCTTTTGGATCCAAAGCCATCAGCAGCTCACAGACCCTGTCTTAAAAGGGGCACAATCAACTTCCATACAAGTTTTGATTTCTTTCACTTTCAGTTCCTGAAAACACAACCTATTGTGGCTCCCTTTAGAGCCCTAACAGGATTTTAATTAAGTAGCATGTTTTGTTTGCATTTTTTACCCGTTCTACAATACACACTGCACATGTCCTGGAAAAATGCGCATGCCTTTCATAGTTTAACTTCTATAACATTATAATAGCCATATCCATTTTTACATAAGGTGTAAGTGTTTCTTTGTGCTCAAAGTGACAGTTTTGTTACTCAGAGCCACCTTAGGCTCTGTGTTTTAATGTTGCTGCCGGCTTTTTTTTTTTTTTTGCACCTCACCCCTGCTGTGCTCCGAGGGGCACTATCTTTTTTATTCTTATTTTTTACTTACAGCTCTATTGCCTATTTTGTTCAAAAAAAACAGATCCCAGAATTTCACCCCCATTCTTCCTGGTTGACTGCCCTGCTGCAGCCACTGGTCTTTAAAATAGATATTGAACTTTATAAAGACTGGGTCACTTAAGGCTAAAATGCTACATCCCAAAGCCAAACACTACGTTACCTGTGTCTTCGCAAAAAAGTGTCTGTCAGTTTTGCAACTTGAATGAAGATTAAGATGGATAGTGGTATTTTTAAAAACAAACAAAACAAAAACCAATTTATCTTAAACTACAAAACAGCGTTTTACAAGCCAGGGTGGTTGTTTAGGTCCTAAACATCCACATATGTACACTAGATATTAAAACACACACACCAAGAGATTACATACATACTCTTTCACTTAACATCCCTTCCACCGCTTTAATTTTGACACAGATGTATATAGAGACTTGGTGTACAGTTCAGGTCAAATATTAATGATTTGGTTCAGGTCCAATGATTGTTCAGTTCAAATTGATTTTTAAATCAGTATTGTCAATGATTTAAATGATTTACAGTTCAGTCAACTATTGTTCATCATGATAAAATCAAGAAATGTTTTTCCTTTTTTTGTTTTGGCCTGGGGGCTTGATTACAACATTCCTTGGGAAAGGCCCATTATTTCTTTCAGAATGGCTGGGAAAGAAACAAATTCTTTTTCTATACCTTTGTCTTGTTAACATTTTACAAGGTTCACTCTCTGGGGTTGGTTCATTCTGCCAGATAGGTAGTGACCCTTTCTGACAGGAATGCACAGTACTTTGCCTATTGTTACTGTGTTAGCTCCACCAGTTTCCGTCCAAATACCTTAGGACTGCCCGCATTGGCTCACACCAACATTTGTTAGCTGCCAAAAATTTTGCTCTGTTACTCACATATAAGGGCACCCACCTTTACCAGTTCCTAGGCTCCAGTGAGAAAGGCACCTAACTTTCCCCTCCATTTGAGCTCTGGGCTCGACTCCGTCCATGGGCTCCCGACAACACCTTCCTGTGGAATCGGGCTTATATGGGGTTGTTATGGGGTCTTTTATCAGTGACAGAGCCTTACACAGTCATTACTATAACCTCATTATAACATCACCAAAACAAATCGCACAGGCCGACACCAGTGTCACCACTCCTAATAAGACAATGACTTTTCTTGATGGCCAGTCAAGTAGGTCTGCCTGGGGCTCCAGTTTCTGATAGTGTCATTGGCGAGTGTTAAGGTCGGCGCTCTGAACTTTGGGGCTTGATGTCCTGGAGTTGTTCTGTGGACTATTCTCCACTTGAGCAGGCAATCAGCCTGATTCTGAGTCCCAGGAACAGTAATGTATCCACATTTAACTTGCGAACTGCTGGACATTGGGAATTGTAAGCAGACCTACCCTGCCCTCTTTTACCTCCTATTGCAAATGGACCAAACTACAAACTGTTTTACCATCCGTCTCCTTCCTCTTACTAATCCTCGCTGGAGCCTCCAACTTCTGTTACCAGGGTTCTCTCAACCAACCTCTTTGGTAACTTTTACTCTGTCCGGGGTGGTGTCAGGAAATAATCAGCAGGGACACAGCTGTCTGGACCGATAGTATGGCTGCACACAGGACAACACAAGACTTGCTTTCACTTCAAGCTAAACTTTACTTTAGGCCCCATCTCAGACGCGTGAAAATGATTTTAATACGCATTGCAGCTACGAGAATAGCGTAGTGAAATCGGAATATCGTAAAATCGACGTTACTCACCCTCTTCACGCGCCGATCATGGTGCGCGGCTCTCGTCCATGTCAAATCCGGACTCCGTTTGTTTGTGGGTTCCGGACATCGATGTAAGCGCGCTCTGGTTCGATAGTCCCGTCTCCCCCCCCCCCCCCCCCAGCGAGACGCGATAATCGAACTCCAGCTTTCGATTTTAACGCGCCGAAATGGCGCGTCGTCATAGACGTAGCCTTAGTCTCAGGCACTTACATGTCTTGCAACAGGTTAGCAAAACACTCCACCCTTGTAATTACCAAGTGAGTGTGTCTGTGGGACACACAATGCATCCAGGAGGGAGAGACCAGTGCTCAAACCTTTCCCCCTTTATTAATTATATTATTAATACAATGCCAGGTCACTTAAAGAACTTTGTTAGGCCAAGCAGGTTTCAACCAGATCAAGCAAGCAAGAGGTTTTCCTTCTGATTATTGATTAACCCAGTGTGGAGTTTTCCCAAGAGTTGCAGCCTTGACGGCCCCTAAAATGCATGTATCAGCAACTTCAACACATTCTTATCATGAGGACACAGTTCTCAGCTGCCCCTTTCTGTGGCATCAACCCCTCCTCCTGCCTTGGTTAAGCTAAGCCTTGCTGATGGCCACTTTTACGGCCTGCTGACTTGGGTGCTTGTAGGCACATAAAGAAATATGGTTTCAGCACTTTACTGTAAGATGCCATTCTAAAACTTCTGCAGTCTATCAAGCCACCTGGAAACAGTGAACTATGTATGTCGTGTTGGGAAATGTCGTTCCATTCACAAAGCTGTCATTTCAGTTAGACGGTGGGTCGTGAGTCCATAGGTACAATCATTATTGTCCCAAATATGCAGCAGTTTTAATTTTGTCCAGAAATGTGCCAGTGGCGAAGAGGAAAAAGGCATGGTTTCTGTGTTTTTGCATGTTGTCAATAACAGGCAGGTCATATGGAAAGCTAATGTAGGCCCTGTTGGTCCCTGCTGATTTGACTCAGTTGTGTATGGATAGATCGGATTTTCCTGAGCGGCAGCCTCTACATACTTAGTCACTTTTCGGAGGCATATTTTATAGGGACACCCACGCCTAGCTGATTGGGCCACTCCATCATACATGGCTGCTCTAGCCAATATACATTTTATAATTCTGTGCATAAGCACTGACTTCCCCTTCATGGTGCTCGACACCCCTCTGCGTTGGTCCCACTCCACTCCACCCTTCCATACAGGCCCCGCCCTTGCCTGCCTCTTCCAACCCTGCCCACCCATTTCCCACCCGTTCCCCAAATCGCTGCCCCACTCGGCCCCCTCCCTGCCCATATTCCAGCCCCTTCCCCAAAACCTCTTCTGGCCTGCTCATTCTCCGCCTTCCCTTCCCTGAGCGTGACACGTTCCTCTTCTAACCCCACCCTCCAGAGCGCTGCTAACACTCCAAACAGTTGTTTGCATGCGCTGGCAGAAGCGCTGGGGAGAGACACGGCACCGCTCAGGGGAGAGAAGGTGAGGGGGTGAGGGATCTTGTCTGCTGAATGGTGCAGAGCTCCCACTAATTTTCCCCATGGGTGCTCCAGCCCCAAGAGTACCCATGGAGTCGCTGCCGTATGTTTCTGTGGCATAAACTGCTATTTCCACGCGTGGAAAACATCGCCCCTTGGCAGTCAATGACCACAACTGGTTATGTCTCCAAAAGGCAGAAGGCCTGAAATACAGAAAAGCTTTTGTGAGGCCGGCCACTCATAGCATACTCCTCCTCCCCACAGCCTTCCTCCACACCACCAAAAAAAAAAAAAAACCCAGGTTAGTTTTTAATTTTCTAAAAATAGAAAAAGGAGTTGAATTTTTAACTTCCATTGTGCTGCCAATTCTCTTCTGTGAGTAACCAAGCTTGTTTCCAGGAGGCTTCTGTGGTTTCTTTGAAGCATCCTTCTCACAATATATTGAAGTATCAGTGGTATGTATATTTTATGTCCCTTAAATTCCATGAGGAATTTTTCTGTGCTCTGCAGATGAGTTCTTTGAGACAATAACCCATGTCTTATCTTGATCCAGGCCCTGGATGATCTACTGGCTGAAGAACCTCAAGTCCCCACATCGCAAAGACAAAGCAGCCTCAGAAGCATCCCTTCACAGACTTGTTCCAAGAGGAAGTTTTTCCAGATGAACTTATGTTGACAGTTCTGGATGGGCAACAAGCAAGTCCAAGTGCCAAGACAGAGGGATTGTGATGCAGGAAAGGTTGCCAGAGGAAAGGCAAGCGTCAGGTTAGGAGAACAGCTTGAGGACAGGGTATTCAGCATGGGAGCAGGCACTTGCTTTGCAGTTCCTGAAGAGGAACAGTGGCTTAAGGGGAGGGACAGAGCTCTGCAGAAAGAGCTGTTTGGTGAGTCATGGGTCACTATGTCTCAAGTTAGATCTTCTGCTTGCATCATCTACATCACGCCTGAGTCCCCTGCTGATCCTTGCAGCAGTCACAGAGCAGCTTGAAAGCTTTCATGGTTGGTGACCCTGCAATTGGGCCCAATCAGTGGTCTAGGCAGAGCAATCTTGCCCCCATGCAGCCCTCCATATTAATTCTTCCTCTTTGGATCCCTCCACCTCCTTCCTCTAGAGCCACATGCCCAGCTCTGAGGGAAAGAAAATGGAATAGTAATTAAATTAACAGAGAGTTTGTTGCCATCGTCGAACAACAACAAACAAAACCCAGTGCCACACAATTGTTGGTTGTTTTGCTGTGGAGGGGGCACATAAGGACTCCTTCAGCCTCAGTTAGACACAAAAGCTTCTGCAGTTGCAGAGGAGAGTGTGCTAGAGATTCAACACGAGCGATTGTAATTGCTATTTTCTATTGCTGGTATGAAATATTGCCACATTTTATTCATCGGGCTTTTAGTGAATTTATTTCTTGTTTGTTAGTACTTTACATACACAGCCCAAGTGCAAACTTTCAAGAATCAATAGGATTTCTGTTGAAGAGGGTTGTGTGCTGATTATTTATCTTATGCCTGTTATCTCCCGCTTATGGTATTCTTCCTCTTTTTTCCCATGCCAGCGTGCTGGGAGTTTTGATAACGCTGTCTGCTGTGCCATGGCTTTTTACTAAGAGTAATTGGATTGAATTGGCCATGGCTGCGGGCTCTGTGGTTGAGGGAAGAAGCTTCCCCTGCTCATGTGTTTGCAGGGTCCACTCATTAATAGTGTCCCTGGTTCCATGTGCTCTGGGACACTGGGGTCTACTCCCCCCTTTTTTTTTCCTGGCTCTTCTCCCACAAACAACCCACACATTTATTTCCACCCTCACAACCAACAGAGTTTCACAGCACGGACCTCTTGGCTTCCTAGCGTCTACACCTCCATCACCATACCTTACACAAATACTTTCAACACACACACACACAAAGAGATACATACATACTCTTTCACTTAACATCCCTTCCACCGCTTTAATTTTTACACAGATGTATATAGATGACATTGGTGTACAGTTCAGGTCAAATGATTTAAATGATTTGGTTCAGGTCAAATGATTGTTCAGTCAAATGATTTAAATCAGATTGTCAAATGATTTAAATGATTTACAGTTCAGGTCAAATGATTGTTCAGTCAAATGATTTAAATCAGATTGTCTTTTTGCCTGGCTTATTACAACATTCCTTTGGGAAAAGGCCCATTTTTCCTTCAGAATGGCTGTAAAGAAACCAAGATTTTTTTTCTATAACACTTTTCTTGTTAACATTTTTACAAGGTTCAACTGCTCTGGGGTGGTCATTCTGCCAGATAGGTAGTGACCCTTTCTGACAGAATGCACAGGTACTTTGCTATTGTTTACTGTGTTAGACTCCACCAGTTCCGTCCAAAATACCTTAGGCTGCCCGCATTGTCTCCACCAAATTTGTTACCTGCACAAAATTCTCTGTTACTCACATATTCAAGGGCACCCACCTTTACCCCAGTTCCTAGAGCTCCAGGAGAAAAGCACCTAACTTTACCCCTCCATGAGCTCTGGGCTCTACTCCCCCATGGGCTCCGAGCAAACACCTTTTCCCTGTGGACTCTGGGCTTAATATTTTGCGGGTTTTTATGGGGTCTTTTATCAGTGAAAGAGCCTTACACAGTCATGTACTACATAACCTCTATTTATTAACAATCACCAAAAACAGAATGCACAGGCTACACACAGTGCTCACCACTCCTAATAAGACAAATGAACTTTTCTTGATGGCCAGTCAGAGTCAGGTCTGCCTGGGGGACTCCAGTTTCTGAATAGTGTCATTGGCAGAGTGTTAAGGTCTGGCAGCTCTGAACTTTGGGGCTGTGTCCTGGAGTTGGTTCCCTGTCTGTTGACATAATTTCTCCACTTGAGCAGGCAATCAGCCTGAATTCTGAGTCCCAGGAACAGAATGTATCCACAAATTAACTTGCGAACTGTGACATGGGAACTTGTAGGGAGCGACCCTACCCTGCCCTCTTTTACCTCCTATTGCAATGGACAAACTACAAACTGTTTGTACCATCCGTCTCCTTCCTCTCTACTAATCCTCGCTGGAGCCTCCAAATTCTGTTACCCAGGGTTCTCTCAACCCAAACCTCTTGGTAACTTTTACTCTGTCCGGGGTGGTGTCAGGAAATAAATCAGGGCAGACACAGCTGTCTGACCGATAGATGGCTGGCACAAACAGGACAACACAAGACTGCTTTCACTTCAAGCTAAACTTTACTTAGGCCCCATCTACACGACGCGTGAAAATCGATTTTAGATACGCAATTTCAGCTACGAGAATAGCGTAGCTGAAATCGAATATCTAAAATCGAGTTACTCACCCGTCTTCACCGCGCCGAATCGATGTGCGCGGCTCGCCATGTCAAATCCGGAACTCCGTTTGTTTTGGTGGAGTTCCGGAATCGATGTAAGCGCGCTCTGGGTTCGATATATCCCCGTCTAGACGAGACGCGATATATCGAACTCCGAGCTTTCGATTTTAACGCGCCGAAATGGCGCGTCGTATAGACGTAGCCTTAGTCTCAAGCACTTACACATGTCTGCAACAGGTTAGCAAAACAGCTCCAACCCTTGATAATTACCAAAGATGAGTGTGGCTGTGGGGAACACAAGATGCATCCAGAGGGAGAGACCAGTGCTCAAACTTTCCCCCTTTATTTATATATTAGTAATACAATGCCAGGTCACTTAAAGAAACCTTGTTAAGCAAGCAGTTTCAACAGTCAAGCAAGCAAGAGGTTTCCTTCTGATTATTGATTAACCAGGTGTGGAGTTTTTTCCCAGAGTTTGCAGCCTTGAGGCCCCTAAAATGCATGTATCAGCAACTTCAACACAATTCTTATCATGAAGGACACAGTCTCAGCCTGCCCTTTCTGTGGCATCCAAAACCCCCTCCCCTCCTGCCTTGGTTAAGCTAAGCCTGCTGCATGGCCACTTTACGGCCTGCTGACTTGGGTGCTTTTAGCAATAAGAAATAGTGGTTTCAGGCACTTTACTGTAAGAATGCCATTCTAAAACCATTCTGCAGTCTATCAAGCCACCTGGAAACAGTGAACTATGTATGTGTGTTTGGGGAAATGTGTTCCATTCACAAAGCTAGTCCATTTCAGTTAGAGGTGGTCCGTGAGGTCCATAGGTGACAAATCATTTGTCCCAAATATGCCAGCAGTTTTAAATTTTGTCCAGAAATGTGCCAGTGGCGAAGAGGAAAAAGGCCATGGATTTCTGTGTTTTTGCATGTTGTCATAACAGGCTAGGTCATATGGAAGCTAATGTAGCATCCTGTTGATTCCCTGATGAATTTTGACTCAGTTGTGTATGTTGATAGATACAGACTTTTCCTGAAGCAGGAGCTCTACATACTTAGTCACATTTCAGGGAAGGACATATTTTATAGGGACACCTCGCTAGCTGATTGGGCCACTCCACTCATAGATATGCTGCTTAGCCAATATACATTTTAATAATTCTGTGCATAAGCACTGACTTCCCCTTTTTCCCATGAGTGCTCGACACCCCCTCTGCCCCTGGTCCCACTCCCACTCCACCCCTTCCATAAGGCCCCGCCCTTGCCCTGCCTCTTCCAACCCCTGCCCCACCCCCATTCCAACCCGTTCCCCAAAGTCGCTGCCCCAACTCGGCCCCCTCCCTGCCCCTATTCCAGCCCCTTCCCCAAAACCTGCTCTGGCCCTGCCTCTTCTCCGCCTCCTTCCCTGAGCGTGCCACGTTCCTGCTTCTACCCCACCCTCCCAGAGCGTGCTAACACTCCCAAACAGTTGTTTGGCAGCAGCTGGGCAGGAAGCGCTGGGAGGAGCAGGACACGGCACGCTCAGGGGAGGAGAAGGTGGAGCGGGGGGTGAGGGGATCTTGTCTGCTGATGGGTGCAGAGCTCCCACTAATTTTTCCCCATGGGTGCTCCAGCCCCAGAGTACCCATGGAGTCGCTGCCTATGCTTCTGTGGCATAAACTGCCGATTTCCCACCAGCGGTGTGGAAAAAACATCTCCCCTTGTCAGTCAATTACCACAAGAACTGTTATGTCCTCCAAAAGGCAGAAGGCCTGAAATCACAGAAAAAGCTTTTGTAGCACGGCCACTCATAGCATACTCCTCCTCCCCCAGCCTTCCTCCACACCACCAAAAAAAAAAAAAACCCAAGTAGTTTTGTAATTTTCTAAAATAAAAAAGGAGTTTGAATTTTTAACTTACCATTGTGCCTGCAATTCTTCTTCTGTGAGTAACCAAGCTGTATCCAGGAGGCTTCTGTGGTTTGAAGCATCCTTCTCACAATATATTGAAGTTCAGTTGGTAAATGTATCATTTTATGTCCTTAAAATTCCATGAGGAATTTTTCTGTGCTCCTGCAGTGAGTTCTTTGAGACAATAACCCCATGTCTTATCTTGATCCAGGCCCCTGGATGTCTACTGGCTGAAGAACCTCCACAGCTCACCCACATCGCAGCAGCAGCCTAAGCCAACATCCCTTCACAGACTGTTCCAAGAGGAAGTTTTTCCATGATGAACTTATGTTGAAGTTCTGGATGGGGCCAACAAGCAAGTCCAGTGCCAAAGACAGAGGGACTTGTGATGGCAGGAAAGGTATGCCGAGAGGCAAAAGGCAAGAGTCAGGTTGGCAGAACAGCTTGAGGACAGGGTTTCAGCATGGGAGCAGGCACTTGCTTTGCAGTTCCTGAAAGAGGAACAGTGGCTAAGGGAGGAGGACAGAGCTCTGCAGAAAGAGCTGTTTGAGTGAGTCATGTCACTAATGATCTCAAGAGTAGCATCTTCTGCTGCATCATCTACATCACAGCCTGAGTCCCCTGCATGATCCTTGCAGCAGTCCAGAAGCAGCTTGAAAGACTTCATGGTTGGGTGACCCATGCAATTGGGCCCAATCAGTGGCTAGGCAGAGCAATCTTGCCCCATGCAGCCCTCCATATTAATCCTCTCCTCTTTGGATCCCTCCACCTCCTTCCTCTAGAGCCACATGCCCAGCTCTAGAGGGAAAGAACAATGGAATAGTAATTACATTTCAACAGAGAGTTGTTGCCATCGTGAACAACAACAAAAAAACAGTGCCACACAAATTGTTGGTTGTTTTGCATGTGGAGGGGGCACATTAAGGACTCCTTCAGCCTCAGGTAGACACAAAGCCTCCTGCAGTGCAGAGGGAGAGTGATGCTAGAGATTCAAACACGAGCAGACTATGGGTAATTGCTATTTTCTATTGCATGGTATGAAAATATTGCCACATTTTATTCTCGGGCTTTTATTGATTTATTTCTTGTTTGTTAGTACTTTACATACACAAGCCAAGTGCAACTTTAAAGAAATCAATGAGGATTTCTGTTGAAGAGGGTTGTGTGCTGATTATTTATCTTATGGCCTGTTATCTCCCGCTTTGTATTTTCCTTCTTTTTTCCCATGCCAGAGTGCTGAGTGATAACAGCTTTCTGCTGATGCCATTGCTTTTTACTAAGAGTAATTGGATTGAGATTGGCCATGCTGCGGCTATGGGGTGAGGAAGAAGCTTCCCCCTGCTCATGTGTTGTGCAGGGTCCACTCATAATAGTGTCCCTGAGTTCCATGTGCTCTGGGAACACTGGGTCTACTCCCTCCTGCTCTTCTCCCACCAAAGAATACATCAGGAGGAGGATGGGAATGGGTAGGTTCATGCTCCTAGCCCCCAGGCCCAGCAGAGCTCACATGTAATGAGCAAAGCTGGGAGCAACTGTGACACAAACTCTGAACTGTTCCTTGTGAGATGGTTTAGCTGTCACCCACTACACAGGACTGCTATGGTTTTAGCCCTAAGACTTACACTAATGTTATAAAGCGAGGGGCTTATTGGGTATATGTGGTTCCTGGAGTTCAGACGGTAGATTACTTATCTACCATACATGAAACTACAAATGTTACAAATTTTCCTATCCTAACATATAGTCCATTTTTTACTACGGGTAATATTATCAAAGCACTTACGTGGCTTTGGAACCCATTGATTTTCTACAGGCTCTTAAGTGACCAAGGTGTTTTAGAAAATTTCACCCTATCAGATCCTACAAAAAGAGTAGGACTGAACTAGATCAGTCCTTGAACTGGAGAGACCTAAAGAAAGCAAGAGTGATTCAGTAAGTGGTACTCTTCCCTCTGAGTTAGTAATGAACCAATGCCCAAACTAAGTGGGTACAAGAGGACGCCGTGAGCAGATGACAGTGCTATTCTTTTGGATGAGACATATAACTAAGGTTCTGACTACTAGCAGATTTTAAAGATCCCATGGCACATGTTTTGCAACAGGAGAGGTATTCTCCCCAGTGTTCTAGCCAAATTTCAATGGGGGTAATTAATTGTGGTAGATTCTGACTCAGAAAATCCCCCCTGTGACTTTCTAATTGGATAGGTCTTCACTTCCTGCCCCAAACTGTTGCTGCAGTCTGTTAAAAAAGCTGCCATATTTCACCACTGAAGTGGCTATATTTCAGTGAGGAAGTGACCCTTGTGTGTGTAGGTTTTTTGGGAAATATTTTGAAAATTTAAAGTATAATTATTTATTATTTTTTTCCTTTATTAAATTTGTAAAACACTTTGGAAGAACTGAGGATGGAAGGTGTTATATAAATATAATATCTTATTTTGCACTAGTTCTTATGTAAAATATTATATGGATTCATATCTTTCACAGCCTATACATTTACTACATATTTTCCAGGAATCTGTCTCCACTTCAGTTGTTCCAAAGTCATGATCAGGAGCTCAAAGAAACATTTTTAGCACCTCTATCACTTTTGTTCTATCTCGTGAACTAAAAATACATATTCCTGGAGTGGTGCTAAGAGACCAGTACTACCAATCTTTTCTAAAAGAGAGATTTCAAACTATCCAGTATCTGCAAACATGCAGTGACTCAAATGTCACCCTGAGAGTCTTTTACAAAATGCCTGCTACTGAATGCCCCCAAAGCTTTGAAATCGATAGCAGCAATTATACACATGTCTAAAAGAGCCTCCCCTCTTTGGTAACTGATATCCTCTACACCACAAGTGGGTACTTCACAGCAAAGCAAAATCTGCCTTCATCAAAAACAGTAGTTAGATTCTTTCTGTGAACATATAACTGAATGTCATGTCATTATCAGCACTGTGTTTTGGGAGGACTTTATGTTTGTGGGCATTTATCTGTTTTCTTTCAGTTGGCTAATTACAGCTACACACTCTCCAGCTGGAAATGTTTAACCAAATCCATACCCCATTTTCTGCGGCTGCCCTGACAAGGCTTTTAGGGATTTTAGCTGGGTATGGGGGCAGGGGAGGGAAGAATAACTCCAAAATGGATAGTGAACTGTTTTGAGTCCCACTTATTCTTGTTATGGCAAAGCAAACCGCGGCAGAAACAAAATAGCAGATCTCTCTTTTCTTTTAGATAACATGAGCCCCAGTGCTACTCACATGGAAGGCAGGAGTAGTTTTGCAATAGACTTTGGTGGGAGCAGGTTGAGACCTTACTTTGTAAATGACAACTTTTCTACAAATAACTTGTAATTGTAAACTTTCCTCTTCTGCTCTCTTTTGTCACTGATATGGGGAAAGACTAAAGTCCAAATCTCGCAAAACTTAAGTACAGGCTTAGTTTTACACATGTGAGTAGACCTATACATTTCAATGGGGATTTTCATAAAGTTCAACGCACATGTAATTATTTGCAGGATCCTTGCTTAATCTTTCTAAGTAAAAATATCAACAAAAATATATTATGATACTGAATTTTATTGAGGATCTGATCTAAACTCTAGCTAGGGCCATATATACAGTTTATGCTCCAGTCTTCAAAAATGCACTTGGTCAGCTTTACTCATGTAAGTAATCTCCCTGACTTCAACTGGAACTGCTCATGAGAGTAAAGTGCAATTGCTATGTAATAAGCTAGGAATACTGAGATGTACTATTTTTATGAATATTCAGGGCCGCCGAGAGCAGGTTCGAGCCCTGGTGAAAAAATAATTTCGGGCCCCCCAGGAAGGGCGGACCAGTTAACCAGGCCAATGAAGCCAGGGAAGCCAGCCCCCTTCTGGACCACCGGGCCCCAGTAATTTTGTACTGGGTCCCCCCTCATTGGCCCTGTGAATATTGTATGTGACCTGCTCAGTGAGAGATTATTGGATATTGAGTGTGACACACTGTACCTCAAAATAATAGCCTGTACTCCCATATTCACAGTTGTATATAGTTATGATATTTTGTACAAAGTGTGCCTTGTGAGCTGAAAAGCCATGATTTGCTGAAATATTGTCTTGTTTAAATATGCGTATCATCGATGTATCTGAAGTTAGGACATTTTATTAAATGTTTGTTACTGAAACATGTTGTGAGTCTAGGAAATGCCCACAGACTAGCCCCTTAGAAATAACAAAGGGACTATAAACAAAGGACTTGCATGTCAACCCTGGAGACTGCTCAAGCGTCACATAGACAAAAACTGGGAGAAAGGAATTTGCATTCACTTGAGACACATTTAAATCTCACACTTACACCACAGGCCATGGCTACACTGGCGCTTTACAGCACTGCAACTTTCTCACTCAGGGGTGTGAAAAAAACACACCCCCGAGCGCTGCAAGATACAGCGCTGCAAAGCGCCAGTGTGAACAGTGCTGCAGTGCTGGAAGCGCGGCTCCCAGCGCTGCAAGCTAATCCCCATGAGGAGGTGGAGTACGTGCAGCGCTGGGAGAGCTCTCTCCCAGTGCTGGCACTGTGACCACACTCACACTTCAAAGCGCTGCCATGGCAGCGCTCCCGCGGCAGCGCTTTGAAGTTTCGAGTTAGCCATACCCACAGACTTTGTGGGAAGTGGAGGCCAGCACATCCCTCAGCCCACGCTGCTTCCTGCAGCCCCAATTGGCTTGGAGTGGCGAACTGCAGCCAGTGGGACCCGCTATTGGCCGAACCTCAGGATGCAGCAGATAAACAAACCGCCCTGGCCTGCCAGGGGGCTTACCCTGGTGGGCTGCAGGCCAAAAGTTGCCGATCCCTGATCTAGCTGCATAGAGGGTTGTGGGAAGAACAAAGAGAAAGACAATGGCCCCAGAACACACTTGAAAGCCAATGAGGAAAGCTATCATTTCAAGGACCTAACATGCCATCTCCAACACATTGCAAGCCTTGTTCTGCCAAGTCTGGAAATTAGATAAAAGAACCATAAACAGTTAAAAAATAACAGTCTGGGAAGTGGGATGACCAAAAAGATTAAGCAGTTTTAAAGGAGACTCTCCCAGACAAAGGAGAAATGGATTGTGAGTTAACGGAACAGCCTATGGGAGACAAGCTTTGAGGTCTCAGGGGGTTACAGAAAGCTTAGACCTACCAGAGTCTAAGGGTGCTGGACAAAAGTCAGGACTGTGGGTGGTAATTATGGCTGATACACAGAGGCCTGATCTGAGAGTTGGAGAATCATGTGATTCCCTCCTGAGAGAGGTGAGGGCTGGAGGCCTGAGACCTTAGTAGGCATACACTCAAAGAAACCAGGAGGGCTCAGAGGCACAGTTAGACCAGTGAACATGGCATATGCATAAGAATTTGTAGAATCAGAGTTTACATACTAACTTTTACAGGTAAATCATTGCAAATTAGCCTCTCTATCCAGATATAAACCCAGCAAAGTTACTGCATTAAAAAAAAATCTGTTTTTTAACAAACCAGCATGTTGATATCTGTGAGAAAACAGCATACATCGAGACGCGGTAGGTGAATAAGTCAGCTCTGAAGATTTCATCATATATAGAAATTTTTTCTTTTTTAAAAGATACAATAAGTAGACAAAATTACCATCCTGCTGACTGAAAGCAACCGAGATGTACTACATTAGTCACTGTGTGGAGAGGAATAACTGTTCATGTTATGCACAAGACAGAAGCAAAATTATTTGAGGCTAATCTGAAATTCAGAGCTTCTTCTTCTTGATGACACCCTCCATATAACGAACAACAAAAGGAGAGTAGTTCTGCTAATTAGAAATGGCTTCTCCTTTTTAAACAGTTGGTGACATCCTTGCTCTCTTTCATCTTCAGACTTTGATCCTAGCAAATATAACAATCAGTGTCCTATCCTGAGAGGCAATGTACTAAGCTCTATATTTACTTTTTCTCCCTCCTGTAAGGCCAATTATGCTGCCTGTACCAACATCAAACACAACATACATCATCTTTCTACATGTAGGTGATTGTAAATACCCAACTATATTTTAAAATAAGCACGGTGCTGGGCAGTTCTTTTCACTTTACACAAACTGCTTTTTGAGTAGAAATACATTGTAACTTGCAATGCACTCAGGTTCTCATGAGTATTATACTTAGTTACTGGAAGACAGCTGGGCTGGGCTTCTTTCTTATAAGGGTCAAATAATTCACCATAGATGAATTTCAGTTCTTGTTTTCAGTTATTGTCATATTTGGACATAATAATTAAATCTGATCTATGACTCTTTCATTAAAGCCATTGTGCAAATAATAAATATAACATGTTATCAGTGTTTGATAATGTTGCTAAAAAAATTCCGATTCAGAAAAATTAAAAACAGAACATGCTTCTCTATGAAATGGATATTAACCTTGCATCTGCAACTGAATACTTTGTAATAAATTATTGTACAACTAAAATTCAGACAAAGTATATACTTCATAGTTAAAAAGATGCAGTGTTGGCCTACGGTGACCAGGTGTCCAGTTTTTTACTAGAACACTCAGTCGAAAAGCAATCCTGACAGCTCGCTGACCGGGCTGTTGACTGTCTGGTCGATGGTGCTGCACAGGGGAGCTGGCAGCCTCCCTGCTAGCCTCCACGGCATGTGGCTCCCAGGAAACAATGGCATGTCCCCGCTCTGATTTCTATGTGTACGGGCAGCCAGAGGGCTCTGCATACTGGCCCTGCTCCAAGCACCGCCCCTGCAGCTCCCATTGCCTGGGAACTGCGGCCCATGGGAGCTGCGGGAGCGGCGCCTGTGGATGGGGCAGAACGCAGAGTTGCCTGGCCGCATCTCCATGTAGAAGCCAGAGGGGGCACATGCTGCTGCTTCCGGGAGCTGATTGAGGTAAGTGCCATCCAGAGCCAGCACCCAGACCCCTTCCCAGACCCCAACTCCCTGCCCCAGTCCTGATCCCTGTCCCGCCCTCCAAACCCCTCGGTCCCAGCCCACAGCACCCTTCTATACCCCGTAAAAGCAGCAAAGAATCCTGTGGCACCTTATAGACTAACAGACGTTTTGGAGCATGAGCTTTCATGGGTGAATACTCACTTCGTCGGATGCATGTAGTCGAAATTTCCAGGAGCAGGTATATATATGCAAGCAAGGTAGAGATAACGAGGTTAGTTCAATCAGGGAGGATGAGGCCCTGTTCTAGCAGCTGAGGTGTGAAAACCAAAGGAGGAGAAACTGGTTTTGTAGTTGGCAAGCCATTCACCGTCTTTGTTTAATCCTGAGCTGATGGTGTCAAATTTGCAGATGAACTGAAGCTCAGCAGTTTCTCTTTGAAGTCTGGTCCGAAAGTTCTTTTGCTGCAGGATGGCCACCTTAAGATCTGCTATAGTGTGGCCAGGGAGGTTGAAGTGTTCTCCTACAGGTTTTTGTATGTTGCCATTTCTAATATCTGATTTGTGTCCATTTATCCTTTTCCGTAGAGACTGTCCAGTTTGGCCGATGTACATAAGAAAGGGCATTGCTGGCATAGATGCGTATATTACACTGGGGATTGCAGGTGAATGAACCAGTGATGTGTGGGCTGATCTGGTTAGGTTCCTGTGATCGTGTCGCTGGTAGAGATATGTGGGCAAAGCGGCATCGAGTTTGTTGGTGGGAGGGTAACATGCACAAAGAAGAAGAACTCCACTGGACTCCTCTGAGGGTGAAATGACAGTCTGGACCTATTACATTGAATGCTTCGCTGATGTGACAGGCAGAAATTGTGGAAAACCACATCGCCTCCCTCATACCTAAGTCATGCAGAACACAATGACATCCACAGCCTCAGAAACACCTGCTGACATTATCATCAAAGAGGCGATAAAGGAGGTCTGTTGTCATCAGAACAGGTCTGACTACCATAAGGAGCTGCCAGACAACTCTCCAATACAAATTCTACAGGCACTTCCTCAGATCCCACTGAGGAATACACTAAGAACTGCACCATCTACTCAGGACACTCCTACACTAACACGGAACAAATCAACATATCCCTTAGAGCCCCGACCAGGGATTCTATCTATCTACCCCAAGATCCACAAACCAGAAATCCTGGATGCCCGATCATCTCGGGCATTGGCACTTCTACTGAAGACGTGCGATATGTGGACTCTCTACTCAGACCCTATGCCACCACTCCCGCTATCTCCGTGACACCACTGATTTCCTGAAGAAACTACAATGCATTGGTGACCTTCCAGAAAACACCATGCCTAGCCACCATGGATGTAGAGGCTCTCTACACAAACATCCCACACACAAATGGAATACAAGCTGTCAGGAACAGTAATCCTGATGATGCCACAGCACAACTGGTTGCTTTGCTCTGTGCCTTTATCCACACAACTATTTCAAATTTGATGACAATAATCCATCCAGATCAGTGGCACCACTATGGGCACCCGCATGGCCCCACAATATGACAATATTTTATATGGATGACCTGGAACAACGCTTGTCAGCTCTCGTCCACTCATGATCCCCTTCCTCTACCTACGCTACATTGATGACACCTTCATCATCTGGACCCATGGGAAGGAGACTCTGGAAAAATTCCACATGATTTCAAAGCTTCCACCCCACCATCAACCTCAGCTGGACAATCTACACAGGAGGTCCACTTCCTAGTCACCACGGTTCAAATAAGTGATGGTCACATACACCACCCTATACCGAAAACCTACAACCACTATGCTTACCTTCATGCCTTCACTTCCATCCCGGCAACATCACATGATCCATTGTCTACAGCCAAGCACTGAGGTACAACCGCATTCGCTCTAACCCTTCAGACAGAGACCAACACATACAAAATCCCACCAAGCATTTGCAAAACTACAATACCACACAAGGAAATAGGAAACAGATCAACAGAGCCAGACGTGTACCCAGAAGCCTCCTACTGCAAGACAAACCCAAGAAAAAACCAAAGGACTCCACAGGGCATCACATACAGTCCCAGCTAAAACCCCTCCAACCCATCATCAGGGATCTACAACCATCCTGGACAAGATCCACACTTTCATAGGCCTTGGGTGCAGGCCAGTCCTCGCCACAACAACCTGCCAACCTGAAGCATATCCTCACCAGTAACTGCCACACTGCACCATAGTAACTCTAGCTCAAAACCAATCCATGCAACAAACATCGATGCCCTCTGCCCACATATCTACACCAGCGTCAACATTCACAGGACATCACAGCTCGACATCACTGGTTCATTCACTTGGCACGTCCACCAATGTAATAAATACGCCATCATAGGCCAGCAATGCCCTCTGCTATGTACATCGGCAAACTGGAACAGTCTCTACGGAAAAGGAATAATGGACACAAATCAGATATTAGAAATGGCAACATACAAAAACCTGTAGGAGAACACTTAAACCTCCCTGGCCACACTATAGCAGATCTTAAGGTGGCCATTCGCAGCAAAAGAACTTTCGGACCAGACTTCAAAGAGAAACTGCTGAGCTTCAGTCATCTGCAAATTGACACCATCAGCTCAGGATTAAACAAAGACGGTAAATGGCTTTGCCAACTACAAAACCAGTTTCTCCTCCTTGTTTTCACACTCAAACTGCTAGAACAGGGCCTCATCCTCCTGATTGAACTAACTTCGTATCTCTAGCTTGCTTGCATATATAACCTGCCCCTAGGGAAATTTCCACTACAATGCATCCAACGAAGTGAGTATTCACCCATGAAAGCTCATGCTCCAAAACGTCTGTTAGTCTATAAGGTGCCACAGGATTCTTTGCTGCTTTTACAGATCCAGACTAACATGGCTACCCCTCTGATACTTCTATACCCCAACTCCTTCATCCTCACCCCAGAGTCTGCCCGCCCCCAGCCAGAGCCCTCACGGCCCCTCCAACCCAACTCCCTACCCCAGCCTGGAGCCCTATCCTGCACCACAAACCCCTTATCCCTGGCCCCACTCCAGAGCATGCACCCCCAGCCAGAGCCCTCACCCCCTCCCACACTCCAGCCCCCTGAACCAACCTGGTGAAAATGAGTGAGTGAGTGAGTGATGGTGGGGAGAGCAAGTGACAGAGGGAGGGGATGGAATGAGCAGGGGGTGGGGCCTCAGAGAAGGGGAGGGGGCATGAGTGGAGCTTTTGAGGATGGGCAGGGTAGGGGGTGGGGCAAGGGTGTTTGTTTTTGTGTGAGTAGAAAGTTAGCAACCCTAGTCCAAGTCCAGTGAAAGTCAGCGAGGTTGCGGGAGAGCAAGCGTCAGAAGGAGAGGAGATGGAGTGAGCAGGGTGGGGCCTTGGGGAAGGGGTGTTTGGTTTTTTGTGATCAGAAAGTTGGCAACCCTATGTTTGCCATAAAACATAGAAATAATCAAAGAGCAGAGAACAGGAAAGTGAATGTTTCACTAAAGAATAATTAAGGACAGAGTAACATCCCCGATACCATATTAGTTATAATTCAAGAATGCTTTTAAGTTAACATCCTTGCAGCTTTTACATACATCATTCTCTTGCATAAAAAAATATTTTCAAAAATTAAAGCATAGACCTGTGCTTTGGGATATCAGAGGTTGGAGAAAGCTATGAGACACATCTGCACTATGTTCCCCGACTATGAGAAAAACTTCTGGATGCTTATCGCTTGGCTATGGCTGCTGCCCACAAGAACTCAGATAGTAACAAGCACCAGTATGATGCAGGATCTCCAGCCAGGGGACAGAGTTTTGCTACGAAATGTGGGTGTTGCCAGAGAACATAAGAGTGCTGACAGATGGAAGGCAATACTTCATCTGGTAGTGGAAAAGCTGGGAGATCTGCCAGTCTACAAGATTAAACCTGAGACAGGGCCAGGGCAAATAAAGATGGTACATAGAAACCTCCTACTATCTGTGGGGGAACTGGTAGGCGCCCCTTATGGGATGTACCATGACATGGGATATGGGCAGAAAAGGGGTGCTAGACCAAATCCACCTCCCAACACGTGCAGTGGGCCCCATAGGGCTAATCCACCCCTATCTAGCACAGCTGAGAGAGAGTCTGAGAAGGAGGACACTACCATGGAGTATCCTAGAATAGAGACCAGATTCCAGCCTCCACCCAGTGAGAGCTCCACTTCTTCAGCTCTAAACCTCAGGGCAGAAGCATTTAGGCTTGTTGATGACAACCCCCCATCAATGATGAGACCAGCCTAAGATAATGAGCTTGCCTCACTAACAGTCCCAGACCTCCTGGAAGAAAGACAGGCCTGTGATGACACCTAGGTTGCTGAACAGAGAGGACATACAAGTGGTAGGTATCTCTAGTGCCCTGGACATTCCAGTACCTGAGCAAGAGATGCAGGGGCCTATGCCAGTAGAGGGAGTATCCTCAAGGGAACCCTCATCATCCCACTTCCCAGAAAAAGTCCCCACTGTCCCTGCCATGCACACTCTCAATAGGTGTGACAGGATTATAAGGCCAGTAAACAGGCTAACTTCCGATGCACCTGAAGTGGTTAGTGAGGAAGTGATACACTTAGCTCACAGGGTTGTGGCAGCCATAGTGGGTTTCCTCAGACCCTTTGAGGAGAACTCATGGAGTTGGTAAAATCAGGAGCATGATTTGCCAGGATGAAAAATTCGCAGCATGGGGGGAGGATGTAAGCAGCATCTGAATGAATGCTTCCCTGACAGCTAGCTCAGAGGGGGTTATGTGGTTATGTAAATACAGTTTGCTCCTGCTTTGCTTAGATTTGCTTAGATATTCAGCAGATGGAGCAGTGTTTTGCTCCTTGTAATCAACTTGGCTGGTGTTGGGTCACAGATCACATTAGTAGTGAATGCAGGGGTAGTGAAATGCTCTTATCAGTGTTGTGATTATTGTGGGAATGCAGGGAAGCAGGATTGTGCTTAACCTGTTCCAAATAGGGGACGGAGGTCACCCTTAGCAGAGAGGACCTCACTGAGCCAGGGGCTCAACTGCCCAAGCCCTGGGAAAGTAAGAGGGTTGAGAACAGAAGTCTTGGTCAGGAAGCTGCACATACTCTCCCCCTGTTCTCTCTAGACTGGCTTAACCTGTTCTTCTCCACTGTTCAAAGAATAGAGCTAAATAGGCTTCATTAAGAGCTTCTTTTGTTATTTTAATTGCTTAATCAGAGCTGAAACTAGTTGTTGTAGGGCTGTATTTCTGCCCTGCCTGCTAAAATCACAGAGAGTTGAAATCACTTGAGTGGGGGCAGTGTTTCTACCCACCATGTAAAAGAGCTGAAAATTGCTGGGAGATTGATCTACAGAGGTCTCAGCAGAAAGGCAGAAAGTGACTGACAGTCAGCTGGTGAATGAATGACCAGCTGGGCAGCAGTGAAGAAGCGTGATCAGCAGCGAGGAGGGTGGTGGCAGAGAGGCACAACAAGCGGCCAGCAGGTGGCGGTGATAAGGTGCAACAAGCAGCCAGCTGGGTGGCTGGTGGAGGAGCGCAATGAGAATGGTGAGCAGGTGGCCGGTGAGTGGCCAGTGGAGCAAGTAAGATGCTTCTTTACCCCACACCCAGGGTGGGAGGTGAAATCGGCATATGCACCTCTGAACTCTGGGACTGCACTGACCATGGACAGCAACTGTGAGTTGAGTGCAGAGAAGGATTGGGCATGTGAAAAGGACTTCTGGGTTGCTGGATTAAAGGACCTGAGGGGAAAAGGGCACTGCCCAACCTCCTTGGGGGTGGGTCTTTTACTCATGGTTTATGTTTATGAACTCTGTTCGCAGTGTTTTCCCAAATTAACTCCCAAGTTACTTCCCTCCTTTTATTAAAAGCTTCTTTTCTACACCAGATTCTGTGCTTGCAAAACGGGAAGTATTGCCTCTCAGAGGCACCCAAGAGTGGTGTGTAATTTTCCCAGGTTACTGAGTGGGGGCTCGAGCCAGTTCTGTGTTGTATTGATGGAAAGGAACCACTAGATATTGAACTCAGCCCTGGTTGCTGTTGGCTCCACCTGGCAAAAGGGTTACAAATACAACCAAAGCTTCCTTACATGTATAGTACTGCTTATTGTTGGCTTTTTACACAGTACACAAGTGATTTTTTTAAAACGGAGAAAAGAGTGAAGGAATAAGTTGCTTTAATAATGAACCAGGATCGGTTGGAAGTAATCAGGAAACTGCAGAAGGGCTTGAGAAGGCTGCCACCTCGGTCCCCAGGACCCAGACATATCCATGGAGGACTGATAGGACCTCTGGCATAGGTCACTGTTTGATTGAAAGGATAAAATGTAAAGCTGTGCGTGACTCTGAATCGCAAGTGACTATTATATTCAGCTTCTTCTACCAGAAGATTTTAGGCACTTGTCAATACTGCTTCTGAATGGAGTAGGCCCATGTGGCCTTAGAGAGGATGAATACCCAAAGATATGTAATAGTGTACCTGGGATTTCCTGAGGTAAGTGAAGTGGATATTGCAGTCCTGATATGCCCTGACCCTGATGTGTCCATGCTGTTAAGGACCAACTCTAGACTTTTCAGGGTACTCTCCAATTACTGAGGGGGAGCAATACCTGAACACCCTGAAAAACCATGTATTTTGTGCTGCAGCCAAGAGAGCACAGAGAACTGCAAGAAAGATAGTTGAGTTACCAATGGGAATAGTAATGTATACAGACAAGGCACCCTAGGTGGTAATGGCAAGGAGTGAAAAAAAAATTGCTTGATGTAAGTATCTGCCTGAAAGACAATAAGAAAACACTTGAAATTATATAGCAGTCATTTGAAGGAAATCTCCTGGAGGAGTGCTGATCCCAAGCAGAGTCATAAACTTACCTGCAAAAGCCAAGGGAAAAGTGGCTATGATAATTGCTAATGAAACTAACCTTGATATTGTTGTGAAACAAGGACAGAAGATAGCAGATCTCTTTGAGCCAGAAACCATTATGAAATACAGTGCAAAGACCAAGCTTCACCAATAAACCCTGCAAGGTTTGACATCAGGATTCAGACACTGATGACATGAATTAGGCACTTGGCCTTTAGTGTTCAAGTAAATTCTTCAAGCAAAAGAAAAGAGCCCTGAACTTTCCAAGCTTCGTCAGCAAGTGCTGCCCTAGTTAGACCAATGCTTGTTAAAAAAGGTCATTCTATAAACAATGTAATATTTCAAGATTTTAAATATTTTTCTAGCTCTGTATGTTCATCGTGTAGGCTAATGGATTCTGTCTGCTTGCCAGTTCCGATTTAAAAATCTGCCAACAACAATGAAACTGTGACAAATCCACAAGTTGGTGGAATTTTGATCTCTGAGGTTCTTCCTGCTTTTCTCCACACTTATGTATCTCCCTCTCTTCTTTTCAGCCTCTGCCTCTGCCCTGTGAAAAGCTCACTATTAAGTCATGAGACTGAAATCAGAGGTGCTCTCACTTCTCTCTGCTCCATTGATTTTAGTGGCGTTGCTCTAGATTTTCACCAGTGTGACTGTGATTAAAATCTGACCCAGCCTCTCCCTCTTCACACAAAATTATTACTCAGTTTGTGGTAAATGGGAGGTAATTATAAAACATCAGGACCAATATGTGATATTACAGTGTGTAAACAAAACGTTCTAATAACAATAATTTACTATAAGTAGCGAGATTACCTCTGCTTCATGTAAACCTTGTGTTAATTGAGGTATAAAATGAAAAAAACCTTACTTAGTTACAGTGGAGAAGGATTATCAAATCACAGACCCCACTATAGTCTTTCTGTGTGTGTGTACTGAAAATATAGAGTACAGTCCACATGCATATTCTAGGAAACCTGCAGAACTGCTGCATAATTTATTTTGTAGAGGGAGTTTCAGACTAGGTTGTAGTTTAATCTACTACAGCATGTTTCAATCAAGTAGTAGTTTTTCTGTATCCTGTTTATTGTATGCCTGCCAATTATGTTTGTTACAGACAGGTGGAGTTAAAGCAGTCACACAGTAAATTAAAATGAGAACCATGCAAATTAGCAAATACAGGGCAAAATCATGAAGCCATGGAAATCAAAGGGAGCTTTGCTATAGATGTCACGGGTTCAGGATCATGCACATAGATGGTTTTAAATTAACTATATAAGAGTAATAATAATAGCCAGCACCTGTAACGAGTTAATCTCAAAGCACTTTACAAAGGAGGTCAGTAAAAAAATTACCAATAAAATTGGCTAAAATTCCATTGTAGTTAAGGGGAGTTTTGCCTTTGACTTCAATGAGGCCAGGATTTCACCTATTGTCCTTTACTTGGTCCACAAATAATTTTCCAGTACCCTCTGAAACACAACATACACTGATAACACATGGAATATAAGATATACTGTTTATTATGAGTCTGTCTAGATGCACTTGACCAAGGGTGGCCAAACCACAGCTCAGAAGCAGCATGCGGCTCTTTTACAGTTAAAGTGTGGCTCGTGAACCATTCCCTCATGTTCTGTCTACCAGACTGGGGGGGGAGGGGCAAGGGGAGCTCAAGGCTTCTGCCCTATGGCAGGGTGCTGGGGCCTCTACCAGAGATGATTGGTGCTTGCTGAGAGTGCAGGTGGGGCACAATTTAAAGGTCCCCCCCAAGAGCTTGAGTCATACTCTCCTAGGCATGCCCCCACTCTTACCTTCAGCAGCCCTCACTGAAGCACCCAGGTGTTAGCTCCACAGGGAGAGGCAGCAGCAAAAGAGAGGCTCCCTCTGCAGTGCCCAGCTGTTTGTCACTGCCTCGCCACCCAGCCGCAGCTCCCAATTTACTGGCTCCAGCAGCTGCCATGCAGGGAGGGGGCCCAGCCACACCATGTGACGTAGCAGTGTCAGCAAATACTGGCAAAAATCTGGGGGGTCATGTGACCCCACATCCTCCCTCCCCACCCCCCGCATCACCTCTGGCTTCTGCCCAACAGGGAGGTTGGGCTAAGGGCTTCAGCACCATGGGACACGTCTGCCAAAGCTCAAGCTCAAAGCTGAAACCCTGCACCCCGGAAGGCGCACCGAACTTCTGAAGATTGTCGTATGTGGCTCAGAGGGTCAGTAATTTTGGCCACCTCTGCTCCAGATGATTTTCCACAGCCCTACCAATTTGTGCTCTGGCACTCTCAGCTCTAACCACTAAGCAAGCTCACCCTAGGCCAGTGCTTGAATGGGGGCCCTCTAAGGACTGCTTATTATAGGTGCAGTAGGAAGTAGTGCCTGTGATACACTATATACTCTTCCCCTTTACTAAATATGGAATCAGTTCCCTACAAGGGTGGTGGTGGGAGTATTGTGCTGCTACTGCTGTCTTCCATGTGGAATATAAAACTAAGATGGCACCTGACACTTATTAAAATTTCTATGGCACTTTTAATAAGACTAAGGTTGTTAACTCCAGTGTTAACTCTCATGTCCTGGCAAAATTCCAAATCAAATATATATAATCTATGCTTATCTAAATTCCCCCTTCAATTTCAGTTGGCTATAATAACCTCCTTCACTTTTTGTTTTAAATTGTTGAATATAGTTGTTTTGCACTGATACACAGCTGTTGAGCTCCACTTCAGAGGTGACTGCACATTAATGTTGATGAAATTATCTTTATATATTCCTTGCCTACCTAACAGGGCCTATTGTGAGGCTTAATTAATGTTTGTAAAGAGGTTGAAGAAGGAAAATATAGAAGTGTGGGGAAAAATATTCAAATGCACCTAAGTCACATTGAAAATTAATGGCATAAAGACTGTTAAATCACTTAGATGCTTTTGATATTTTATCTGCAATCTATTAATTATTATTATTATCATTATTATCAAGCTACATGTCAATAAGGGTTGTGTGTTGAAAAGGCACAATCAAGTTGCACATCACTTTTACATGTTAAACTATAAATCCTTGTTTTTCTTCAATCTTTGTGGTGGTGTTTTGGCAAATCCTTGTGTAAAATTCCTAAACTCATTGATAATCTGTTTTAAACTAGTGTAATTTCATTGACTTCAGTGGTGTTATTTTTAATAGACTATGGTATGAACAAGATCAGAATCAGGCTCCAAAAATAATCCTATGTTATTTTTCTATAATGCTGCAAACCCTAACAAAGTTTAGCTAAGTGTTTACGAAAATTACTAGAAGTATTTGATCTCATTGCACACAGACACATCAAAGGATGACAGGTCAGACTCCAGAGTATGATGATTTCTGGTAACAATTATTTCAGTTAAAGAAAATAAAACTTAAAATACAACTATTTTTGATTCTCTTTCAATTTATTTCTGTCTTAACTGGCAGTAAATTGTCCAAAGAAAATAGAACTAAAAATAGTAGTTATACAACTTCCTTTTTAAAAGAAAAGTTGCTTCATTAAAGAATCATATTGATGCCTTTCTGTTTTCATCTTTGAACTTAATGGACCAGATTCTCATCTCTGTTCCATTGGTCTAAGTCCTAAGTAATTCTTTTAAAATAAATTCCATTACACTAACGCTGGATTGTCATTGCTATAACTGAGATACACAATTGACTCAATGACTAGTGCGAGTGACGATGAATGCAGAAGATGAATGTAGAAGCTACTTGAATGTTAGCATCATTGGTATTGGCACTATCTTTCCTCTTGATGTCCATTCTCCTATCCTCTCCTACCCTTCCTTTCTCCATTGCTGTATCCTCTCTTTTTTGAGTTTCCTCCTGCTCAATATTAGAATCAGGCGGGGAGATTACTTGAGTCTCTCCCAACCCTTTCCCCCCAATTTCTAATTTATAGCTCTTTTATTCAGCTATACTAACCCCCATCCCAATAATCTATTTTCTCCTTACTCAAGTGGAATCTATCCCATGAGAACAGTCATCTGTCTGTGAATACCTCCCAGTGGTCAAACATCCCAAAACCTTCCTTATAGCACCACTGCCTGAGCCATCTGTTCATAATCATAATCTTGTCTCCCCTTCATTCTCCTCTTCTATGGACAAGTAGAATGCAACTGAAGATCATCAGAGCCTCCATTTCTTTAAGTGACTTCCCCAGTCTGCCATAGTCTCTCTTGATGTGTTCCAGCAAGAATCTAGCAGTATCATATGATCCCACATGAAGGACAATCAGTTGATTCTTTCCTGCTCCCATTCGGATCCTCTTCAGCCTCAGGTCCACACCCTGCATCTTATCTCCCAGCAGATAACACACCCTTCTGTTCTCTAGATCAGTTCTGGTGACAGGTCTGCCTGTTCCTCTTAGTAGGGAGTCACCAATCACATAGACATGCCTCCTCATGATGTTCATGTGATTCTCCAGTCCTCCTCCTGTTGTTTCTGGACGGAAGTACTCTTGTCTTTTGTTCTAACTTGCAATTTTCTACAAGTCATCCTCTGTCCTCCTGGGGCTCCAAACTCTGGCTATCTCCATTGACTCTTCCCCTCTTTTTGTAGGACTAGCTACTCTAAGAATCATAGAATCATAGAAGATTAGGGTTGGAAGAAACCTCAGGAGATCATCTAGTCCAACCCCCTGCTCAAAGCAGGACCAACCCCAATTAAATCATCCCAGCCAAGGCTTTGTCAAGCCGGGCCTTAAAAAACTCTACGGATGGAGATTCCATCACCTCCCTATGTTACCCATTCCAGTGCTTCACCACCCTCCTAGTGAAATAGTTTTTCCTAATTCCAACCTAGACCTCCCCAGCTGCAACTTGAGACCATTGCTCCTTGTTCTGTCATCTACCACCACTGAGAACAGCCTAGGCTCCATCCTCTTTGGAACCCTCCCTTAAGGTAGTTGAAGGCTGCTATCAAATTCCCCCTCACTCTTCTCTTCTGAAAACTAAATAAGCCCAGAACCCTCAGCCTCTCCTCATAAGTCATGTACCCCAGCCCCCTAATCATTTTCATTGCCCTCCACTCGACTATCTCCAATTTGTTCAGATCCTTTCTGTAGTGGGGGGCCCAAAACTGGACATAATACTCCAGATCTGGCCTCACCAGTGCCAAATAGAGGGGGGAAATCACTTCCCTCGATCTGCTGGCAATGTTCCCACTTATGCAGCCCAATAAGCCGTTAGCTTTCTTGGCAACAAGGGCACACTGTTGACACATATCCAGCTTCTTGTCCACTGTAATCCCCAGGTCCTTTTCCGCAGAAATGCCGCTTATCCAGTCAGTCTCCAGCCTGTAGCAGTGCGTGGAATTCTTCCATCCAGAGTGCAGGACTTTGCACTTGTCCTTTTTGAACTTCAGCAGATTTCTTTTGTCCCAATCCTCCAATTTGTCTAGGTCACTCTGGACCCTATCCCTACCCTCCAGCATTTCTACCCCTCCCCACATCTTAGTGTCATCCACGAACTTGCTGAGGGTGCAAACCATCCCATCATCCAGATCATAAATGAAGATGTTGAACAAAACTGACCCCAGGACAGACCCCTGGGGCACTCTGCTTGAAACCGGCTGCCAACTAGACATCAAGCCATTGATCACTACCCATTGAGCCTGACAATCTATCCAGCTTTCTATCCATTTATTCAATCCATACTTTTCTAACTTGCTGGCAAGAATACTGTGGGAGATCATATCAAAAGCTTTGCTAAAGTCAAGATATATCACATCCACTGCTTTCTCCATATCCACAGAGCCAGTTATCTCATCATAGAAGGTGATCTTCTCTTCTTCCATGTCCTCTGACCTTCTGTTACTGCCTGCTGAATCCCTTCTTCATTTTTCAATTCACCAGACCTGTTTCTGAACATTATCTCTCTATCATTAGCTGGTCTTTTCCTTTGCCCTGTTCTCTTAGTCACATGCTTCCATTACCTCACAGTTCTCCAGCCCCAGTGTACAACTGTGAGTCTTGAGTTTTCCTTTCATCCTACTCTTGCTTTCCCTCCATCATCTGCTTGAATCCCCTTCAAAACTCAACCATAGTTTCTATCTGCATCTCCAAACTTCAGAGCTGATGGAAAGGAAGATCCATCAAGGAGCACTTCATACAAACAAAGGTCTTTTCAGGTACCCACTCCAGGATAGTATACATCCTGCTGCCTCCTCATCCAGTCATCTTCATTTTCTCTTCCATTCTTTGGGTCACTACTGCTGTTGCCTCTGTATCTGTGATAGCCTTCCTACAGGCCTGCACAACCATAAAGCAGCGAGGGCCACATTGCTCCAAAGAAAACAGCTGAGGGCTGAAACCCCTTGGCCCCGCAGAAACACCGCCCCCCAGGACCTCCTGGCCCCCCGCCCCAGCAACGAGCAGCCCTGCAGAAAAAAACCCTCCTTCCCCAGCGCCACCCCACCAAAACAGCTATGGGCCAAAAAGGAAGTTTGGGGGTGGGGAGGTGGTACTTTATTTTAAATCAACCAGGGGCTCCCAGCTGAAGAGGTGACTGGGAGCCCTCAGGGGCAAATTAAAGGGCCCAGGGCTCTGGCGGCCAGGGGAACCCGGAGCTTTGTGGGGCTGGGGCAGGGATTTAAAGGGCTGCGGCCGGGTTTGAAAGGGCTCTGGGCTGCTTGCAGCCGCAGGGAGCTCTGAGCTCTTTAAATCCCACCCGCGGCTGTTCTAAGGGCTCTGGGCTGCCTGCAGAGCACGGTGTTTCCCGTGTGGGGGGGATTTAGAATCCCCCTCGTGGGCCGCACAGTGAGCCTCCACAGGCTGCATGCGGCCTGCAGGCCATGTTGTGCAGGTCTGGCCTTCCTAATTTCTTGTCGGGGGAGGGAGAAACCACACACCTAAACAAAACAAAAACAGACCATCACATACCTCCTGCCCCAAATTCCCCTTACAAACTCCCACTCAAACTCCCTCGTTTTCAGCTCTGTTTGCTGGCCCCTGTGCAGGGGCAGCTCCAGGCACCAGCACGCCAAGCGCGTGCCTGGGGCGGCAAGCCACAAGGGGTGCTCTGCCGGTCACTGCGAGGGCGGCAGGCAGATTGCCTTCGGCGGCATGCCCGCGGAGTGTCCGCTGGTTCCCGCGTGCCCGCGTGCCACCGAATCTGCGGGACCAGGTACCTCCCACAGGCAAGCCGCCGAAGGCAGCCTGCCTGCCGTGCTTGGGGAGGCAATATACTTAGAGCCGCCCCTGCCCCTGTGCCACTGGCTGGCTGCTTAGCTCCCTTTATAGGTCTCCTAATTACGGAAGCTCCATGCCCAATTAGGGCTCTTTTGTGATCACAGGTTCTGCTTCTCTCACAGAACCGTGAACCCCCACCCCCAGCCTCTGCAAACTGGAGGGGAGGAACCAGCAAGCAATCAAAACCAACAAAAAAACTCTCAAGAATTCACTCATTGCCCCTAAGGAATAGAGAGGCTTGCCTCCCTTCTCCTCTAACACTCAACATCTCCACTCAAACTCCCCTGTTTTCATCTCTGTTTGCTGGCTCAAATGCTGCTGCTCCTGGATAAGGACAATGGGGGAGGCTAGGAGTTGTCATTGATCTGCCAGTCAGAAAAGGAGGACTTGAGTGGGAGAGGAGGAAAGAGAATGGAACTATCTCAGGAGGAGGAGAAGGAGCTGAGCAGAGCAACAGAACTATCAATCAAAGGGAAAGATACAGAAAGAGGAGGAAACAGACCTGTAGAGCTGACTAGTCATGTGAAAGGGAGGGAATGGGACCTTTGTTTCTGTCAGCCACACAACTAATACCTTGGGAGAAGTGTATTGCTGAATATGCCTGAGTCTGTGGTTATTGTCTGTTAGCGCTCTGATCAGAGATCTGTGGTGACTGGGGAGAGGGAAGATTGCATCTGGTCTTTTCAGTTACAGTCAAACAATTCAAAAATAAACAATTTAATTTTCCAACCAACCCAGAATAGGTGGTAAAGCACCTTGTAAAGCTTTGTAATCTTAACAACACCTAACATGTTTTGTCTAGGCACAGTTTAAGAGGCGGAATAAATTTGCAAGCTATGGGTCACAGTCAGGTAGCTCAAAGGCAGCAAATTATATCTCAAAAATTCATATAATAATATTATCACATAATTTATAAAGACCACAGCGGTAACTTTTAAATTAGTGAAAATTAATTTGTGGGTATTCACATAGTTGGATTAGTGAGACTCTACAGTCTTTATCTCTAGCCCAGTATTTAGTTTTGATTTCAATTCATATAATGCTGTATGTTGCCATTAGTTTCATATTAGTCACAAAGTGCTAGTGTAAGACAGAGATGCCAAATTAGATCAATAAACTGACTGCTAGTTAGCATAAAAAAGATAGTCATTAAATATACATGGAATATAATACCATTGAAAACAGACAGGGGGTTTTGTTTGCTTTGTTCCCTTTCTCCTCTCCATTTTAAATGGGTTCTTTTAATATGGCCAAAACAGATTCTCTCTTTTTACTTTTAACAACATTTGGTTATTAAAATGTATCTATAAAAAATTAAAAGAGATTCTTTTACAGGAATTCTATCTGGCCTAATCCTGTTCATTACCTCAATTACCATATAAGTATCCAGTACCTATAATTTCAAGGGGAGAATTAAAATGTCCATTACTGTGTTGTGTCCCCAACTTTACAAACACTTATGCATGTGAGTAACTACTACATAAACCTTTGCACATCAGAGGCCTGCCTCATACCTCTTATGTGAGGAGATAATCTATATCATTTTGGCTCTGGGGTTCAATAGCAATTTTTGAGAAGCTCTATGTAAAAAGCATATAGCATTTAAGAATGAATATGTTTCTACATAAGAACATAAGAATAGCCATACTGCTCAGACCAATGGTCTACCTAGCCCAGTATCCTGTCTTCCGACAATGGCTGATGCCACTCAGAGGGAATGAACAAAACAGAACAGTTACTGAGTGGTCCATCGCCTCTTGTCCAGACCCAGCATCTAGCCGTCCGAGGCTTAAGAACACACAGACCATGGAGTTGCATCCCTGATCTCTTGGCTAATAGTTATTGATGGACCTATCTTCCATGAATGTATCTAATTCCTTTTTGAACTCTATTATACTTCTGGCCTTCACAACATCCTCTGGCAACAAGCTCCACGGGTTGACTCTGCATTGAATTAAGAAGCACCTTTTGTTTGTTTTAAACTTAATGCCTATTAATTTCATCAGGTAGCCCCTGGTTCTTGTGTTATGTTAAGGGGTAAATAACACTTGCTCATTCACTTTCTCCACACCAGTCATGATTTTATAGACCTCTATCATATCATCCACACTTAATAGTCTCTTTTCCAAGTAGAACAGTCCTAAGCTTTTTAATCACTCCGCATTTGGAAGCTGTTCCATACCCCTAATCATTTTTGTTGCCCTTCTCTGTACCTTTTCCAATTCTACTATATCTTTTTTTCAGATAGGATGACCAGAACTACATGCAGGTGTGGGCGTACCATGGATTTACATAGTGGCATTATGACATTTACTGTCTTATTAACTACCTTTTTCATAATGGTTCCTAACATTCTGTTAGCTTTTTTGATTTCTGCTCAACGTTGAGTAGATGTTTTCAGAGAACTATCCACATTACTCCAACATCTTTTCCTTTAGTGCTAATTTTTAAACCAACCTATCTGAATTCTATAAACAGGCTTATCATTCTCTATTAAAATCTATAGCATAGCTTAAACATTCTATAAAAATAAGATTGTCTATTACAGACCATAGGTTTTAATGGACTAATGTCTAAAGAACCCCATTTCATTTTTATGAACCCCATCAGTTTAAGTCTTGTTAAATTCTATTGGGCTTTTACATACAGGGAAGAAAAATTGAAGCTCTGAAAATGTCTAGTCCATTAAAGACCTGCCCACATCTCCCTCTAAAGTCAGTGGGAACTACAAGTGCTGAACAACTCAGAAAATTAGGTTTTACGTATACAGTGTAACTTTCTGCCAGGTGCTGACAGCAGCAAAAAGAGATGGGTTCAATTTTCTTAGGGTTTGCTTGAAGTCAACACCAGCTCGAGTCCCCATGCAGAAATCTTTTTGTGGAATATCACTAAAAATGCCATACATATGTAGAATTAAATACACTTGCCATTAAGTAACTAAATAGCATCTACCAAACAAAAGAAACTGGCCATAAACTGACTTGACTCATTAGTGAGCAACTTCCTTCTAGGGAGACTTCCTCTAAGTGTTTTGTGTCCAATCTGTAGACAATGGGATTTCCAGTTGCTGGGCAGTGGGCACTTTTAGCATGGAACCCTCACTGTATTTGAGCACTTGGCATTAAGTTGTGCAACTGAGCATTTGACATAAAGTCATTCAGGTAGTAGGCTAAGTGTCCTTGTCTCATGTTTACCAAAGACCCAGAAAGTTACAAATAGTTCTAATTAGGATGGCAAAAATTAAATATAAAAATCCAGAACAGTCCTAACCGTTGGGCATTAGCTGCATATATAAAGGAATTGGCAACAAACAGACATTTATCTCTAAGTCACAAGATAGTAATGAATAAGAATTTTCTCTTTCATGATTTCCCAGCATATTTTTCCTTCCTTCCCTCTCCCACCATATACATATATATGTGATTTATTGGTTGCCTCAGTCCAACTCTTAGTGGACAAATGTCCACAGTCTCACTAGAAATGCTGAATAATGAAGGGCCATGGAGACTGAACTAGTCTGGTCAAAGTCAAGGCATATTGATGAGGCAGCTAGGGGATGCTTGCACTGCTGTAGGCTGTATTGCTCCAGCTTTTTAGCTAAAAAGAGTCTTAAATCAGGAGTAAAACCACTGAAGTCAATGGAGATGCTTTCTTGTAAACCTGCTGTGAGGTCAGAATCAGGTCCTCTATATCCAGAGTGTACATCTGTCACCATTCACAAGCATTTCAGGGCCTAATTGTACCACCTTAACTCATGATGTGTATTTCTTATTACATAATTAGTCCAATTGACTCTAATGGAGCTACCTGAGGAGTACAGAACTACTGACAGCATTTGATACTGTAACCCTTCTGCCCCTCTGAGTTGGCAGCAACAAGGGCCAGGTTCAGTATCCAGGGGTTTCGTTTCAATAACACAATGCCAGACCAGCTCAAGTCCCCACCCAGAGACCTGGGAAAATCTTACACACACCCCTGGACGCCTCGAAGAGGCAATTCTTCCCCTCTCGCAAGCACAGAGTCTTGGTGTAGAGAAAAGGTTTAATACATGAGATAAACAACAAGCATTAAATTGGGGAAACACTTTAACTAGAGTTCATAGACCAAACCATGAGCAAAGACCCACCCCAGGAAATTGGGCTGTGTCCTTTTCCCTGGGCTTTTGAGTCCAGCAACCCCCAAATCACCCAATCCCATAAAGTCCACAATCCAAAAGTCTCTGTTCGGTCAGTGCAGCCCAAAGTCCGAGAGTCCCTATCTGCAAACGTCCCTCCAAGTCCCTGGTAGAAGGGCACTTACATTCCGGGGCCTACTGCCCTGCCTCCGTGGGTTCTGCTCCTGCCTTCCCACGAACTGTTCCTTTACCACCACTCCCTATGCCCTCACCATCCTCACAACTGCTCGGCTCGCTCTGCAGCTGCTACTGACACTACCAGCGTCCCGTGAGCTGCTCCACTGTCCCCGCAAACGCTCGCGTCCCGCGGGCCATTCAGCCGTCCCACAACTGCTCCAGCCACGCTGCAGCTGCTCTGTTCGAGTCATAGCTTCAAGGCTCCCACCAGTTAGCACAGTGCCAGTGCTTCAGCTCAGTAATTCCCAGCTCTTGAGTGATTTCAGCTCTAGTAATCTCAGCTCATATAAGGGACCCAGTGCCAGTGCCCATAGTCAGTTCAGTAACCTGTATCTAGATTCTAAGGAATTAAATCAACTCTAACATCCACAGGGAGAGATCAGTGGGTCGAAAACTGGCTCTGGCTACACAAGGCAACCAACCACCAGCACAGACCACCCATCCCCCAGCCGCTCTCATTCCAGTGGTTGGAAGCCAAGCCCTTGTCTAGCACAGTATGCCACCAACTGAGGTGAGTGATTTCTGTCACAAAGCAGTCCACAGCTCCCCATCACACAATCATGGTGACAACTTTGTTTTCCTCCTGCCCAATAACAAAGAAATTGGGACCAAGAGCTGTAAAATCACCCAGCCCCAACGGCTGTGGGCTTATGCTAAGTTGAGGTGGATGCCAAGGCAAATCTTTCACACGCTTTTGAAATCGTGAAATTTTCCACATTCCCTACAATTCACCCCAGATGTCAGGATGACAAGCCATACTGACGCTGGCTTACAATACCATTACTCACATAGTTACTCCTTACTACACAAAGTAGCCCATACATGGCAACTTCGTGTGAGTAGAATAAAGATGCGCCATACAAGTCAACCAATGGTCAAGCTAGCAATATCCTGTCGCAAAGAGTGGAAAGACATGGGCTTCAAGGGAACGAACAAACAGGAAAACAAACTAATCCATCACTGTCACCATTCCCAGTTGGCAGTCAGAGCAGAGCATATGGTGTCATCCTGACCATCTTGAGCATAGCCATTGATGGCCGATTCTTCATGAACTTATCTATTCTTTTCTGACCCCATAATAGTTTTGCTACAACTCCCCAGCAACAAGGGTTGACTGGGTGTTATGGGAAGAAGTGCTTCTCTGGCTTTTTTAAACTGTCCTATTAATATTCATTGGGTGACGCTATTCTTGTAATTATGTGAAGGATAGTAGCAACAGTCCTTAATTTCATTCTCCACGACTTTCAATGATTTTAATAGCACTCTATCATCATCCTCACGTAGCGGTCGTCTCACTCTTTACCAGGCAGATGGGAAAGAAAGAGTCCTATTTGGAAGCTCTGGCCTCTGGGCGGGCAAGTCCAAACAGTCTGTTATCCACAGCCTCCGGCAAGCAGAGGTGGAATCCATTATAGGGTGCGTCTAGCCCTTGGCAGGCATAGCACAACACTGCCTCTTCTGGGGCAGACAGAGTAATAGCTACAAATGTGCAGCATTCCTTGTCCAAGACCGAGTTTCTAGCCGGAGGTTGGGGGACCATCGAGGCCCTATCATAGTGCTGGGCAGTCCTGCCACTGGATCAGGGGAAAAGCCACTGAACCAGCCAGCCTCACTTTCCACAGCACCAGCTCAAGGTCTTGCTCCCTGGGCTACTTCCTACGCCCCTTCTTGGAGAGCCCAAGTGGACGCAGCCATCACCTTGCAGTCCGGCAGTGCCACTGCAGTCCCCTCTCAGACTCTGTCTCCTCCAACCAACAAAGGCATGTCCACTGGGAGGCTGATCCAGATCCTGCAGAGAAGCTCCGCTATCTGAAGAGATGTTCCACTCCCCCCAAGGCCCAACCACCACTGAGCTCCAGAGCTATCCTTCATATTCCTGTCCTAGTGGGGCCCGAATGTCAGTAAGAGGACCAAGCCTAGTCAACTTATCATAAAATGACTGGAGAAAGGGGTATAAGTGAGGGCAAAGTGTGCAGGATGATACTAAACGACTCAGATAGTTAAGAACCAAAGCAGACTGTGAAGTAACTTCAAAAGATCTCACAAAACTAACGTGATTGGGAATAAAATGGCAAATGAAAGTAATGTGAATAGTAAGATCACATTGGAAAAAATAACCCCACTAAAATACAAGCTGGTGAGGTTAAGTTAGCTACAAGTAATCAGGAAAAGATCTGGAGTCATCGTGGATATTCTCTTGCAGACACCAGGCAGTGTGCAGCAGCAGTACATAAAAGCAAACAGGATATTAGGAAATCATTAAAAAAGGGAGAAGAGAGAATAAGAGGATGCCTATAAAATCCGTGGTGTGGCCCACACTTGGAATCTGGCATACAGCATTGGTCCATCTAAAAAAAGCATACTGTCATTAAGAACGTTCAGAGAAGGGAACTAAAATGATTAGGGGTGTGGCAAGGGTCCAATGAGGAGAGATTAAAGAGGCAGGACTTTCAGTTTGGAGACTGGGAGGAAAAGAGGAAACTAAGGGGGAGATATGATAGAGGTATATAAAATCAGATGGGGGAAAAGTAAAATAAGGAAAAGTTACGTACTTGTTCCCCATAAAACAAGAACTATGGGCCCAAGAAATTAATAGGCACAGGGTTAATAACAAATAAACAGAACGTCTTCGTCACACAGCACACAGTCAACTGTGAACTCCTGCCTGAGGAGGTTGTGAAGGCTAGACATAAGAAGGTAACAAAGAGAGCCTATACATCATGGAGGGGTAATCGTTAATGGCTAGTAGCCAAGGATGGGAAGGAAGGTGTCCCCTAGCCTCTGTGGTCAGAGGTGAGAAAGAATGCAGGAGAGAAGCACTTGATCATTGCTGGTTAAGGTTACCCTCTGGGGCACCCTGGCATTGGCCACCTGTCATAGACAGGCTACTGGGCTAGATGGACCTTGGTCGACCCAGTACAGCTTGTTTTTTTTTCTTACGTCTCATTCCAGTGCTGGGACTTTCGGCGAGGGGGGGGATGGACCTGGCTCCATCCAGCAGAGAGACTGTAAGTGGTCCTCACGCTCCAAGTTTGGGGGAGCTACTCCACTTCACTACAATCCTCTTTATTTTCTTCCCATGCGAAAGGGTCCATTTAAATCTCTTCCTCATATGGAAGCGGTTCCATAAATCCTTAATTATTTTTGTGCGCTCTCGTACCTCCAATGCGATTTTTTCCTTTTTTGAGATGGATGTGACATTAGCCCCATATTCTTCATAGAAAATATCTTATGATATAAATATGACATACAGGTACCCAACAGCAAGTGTGAAAAATCCGGATAGGGTGCGGGGGGTATAGGAGCCGTAAGAGAAAAAAGAATCCAAAAAATCGGGACTTGCCCTATAAAATTGGGCTCTGCTCCGCTCTGCCAGCTGCTCTGCACTACCAGCTGTCCCGTGAGCTGCTCCAGCTGTCCCCGCAAACTGCTCGGCTCCGCGGGCCACTCCAGCCGTCCCCACAACTGCTCCACGCCACTCTGCCAGCTGCTCTGTTCCGTAGTATAGCTTCAGGCTCCCCCACCAGTTAGCACAGTGCTCAGTGCTCTCAGCTCAGTAATTCCAGCTCTTTAGTGATTTCAGCTCTTAGTAATCTCAGCTCATAGTAGGGGAGCCCCAGTGCCAGTGCCCCATTAGTTCAGTTCAGTAACCTGTATCTAGATTCTTAAGGAAATTAAAAATCAACTCTAACATTCCACAGTGGAGAGATCAGTGGGTAGAACTGGTGCTTCTGGCTCCACAAGGCAACTGCACCACCAGGCACAGACACCCATCCCCAGCCTCTCTCAATTCAGTGGGTTTTGGAACCCAAGTCCCTTGTCTAGCAAGTACCACCCAACTGAGGTTGAGTGATTTCTGTCACAAAGCAGTCCCACAGCTCCCCATTCACACAATCATGGTGACAAACTTTTTTTTCCTCCTGCCCCAATAACAAAGAAATTGGGGATCCCAGAGCTGTTAAAATCACCATCCCAAGCTGCTGTGGGCTTATGCTAAGTTGAGGGTGGATGCCAATGCAAATCTTTCCACACCTTTTGAGAATCTTGAAATTCTTTCCACATTCCCTACAATTCACCACCAGATGTCAGGATACAGCTCATCCTGACTCTGCTTACAATACCATTACTCACATAGTTAGCTCCTTACTACACAAGTAGCCCCATACATGGCAACATTCGTTGTGAGTAGGAATATAAGAATGGCCATACTAAGTCAGACCAATGGTCCAGCTAGCCAAGTATCCTGTCTGCAAAGAGTGGCAAAGACATGGTGCTTCAGAGGGAACGAACAAAACAGGAAATCATCAAACAATCCATCACCTGTCATCCATTCCCAGTTGGCAGTCAGAGGCAGAGCATATGGTGTCATCCCTGACCATCTTGAGCAATAGCCATTGATGGTCCTATTCTTCATGAACTTATCTAATTCTTTTCTGAACCCCATTATAGTTTTGGCCTTCACAACATCCCCAGCAACAAGGTTGACTGGGTGTTATGTGAAGAAGTGCTTCCTCTGGATTTTTTAAACCTGTTGCCTATTAATTTCATTGGGTGACGCCTAATTCTTGTATTATGTGAAGGAATAAGCAACATGTCCTTATTCATTTTCTCCACTACTTTCATGATTTTATAGACCTCTATCATATCCTCCTGTAGCGGTCTCTCACTCTTACTACAGGCAGATGGGAAAAAAGAGTCTATTTGGGGAAGCTCTGGCCCTCTGGGCGGGGCAGAGTCCAAACAGTCTGTTAGTCCACAGCCTCCTGGCAAGCAGAGGTGGCAAGTACCCATTTATAGGGGTGCTCTAGCCCTTTGGGCAGGGCATAGCACAAACTGCCTGTACCTTCTGGCTGGGGCAGACAGTAAGTAATAGTCTACAATGTGCAGGCTTCTTGGCCTAGACCGAGTTTCTAGCCGGAGGTTGGGGGACCTATCGAGGCCCTATCAGTGCTGGGCAGTCCTGCCACTGGATCAGGGGGAAAAGCCACTGAACCAGGCTGCCTCACTTTCCAACAGCACAGCCAGCTCAAGGTCTTGCTCCCCTGGGCTACTTCCTACCCCTCTTTCTTGCTAGGACTCCGTCAAGTGGAGCTCAGTCTCATCACCTTGCAGTCAGGCAGTGGCCACTGCAGTCCCTCCTCAGGATCTTCTGTCTCCTCCAACCACAAGGCATTGGTCCACTGGGAGGCTGATCCAGGATCCTGCAGAGAAGTCCGCTATCTGGAAGAGATGTCCACTCCCTCCCAAGGCCCAACACCAACTGAGCTCCAGAGCTATCCTTTCATATTTCCTGTCCTAGTGGTGTGCCCTAAGTGTCAGTCCTAGGACCAATCCTATTCAACTTATTCATAAATGATCTGGAGAAAGGGGTAAAAAGTGAGGTGGCAAAGTTTGCAGATGATACTAAACTACTCAAGATAGTTAAGACCAAAGCAGACTGTGAAGAACTTCAAAAAGATCTCACAAAACTAAGTGATTGGGGAATAAAATGGCAAATGAAATTTAATGTGGATATATGTAAAGTAATGCACATTGGAAAAAATAACCCCAACTATACATACAATCTGGTGGAGGTTAATTTAGCTACAAGTAATCAGGAAAAAGATCTTGGAGTCATCGTGGATAGTTCTCTGCAGACATCCATGCAGTGTGCAGCAGCAGTCAAAAAAGCAAACAGGATATTAGGAATCATTAAAAAGGGGAGAGAGAGAATAAGATGGATGCCCTTATATAAATCCGTGGTGTGCCCACATCTTGAATACTGCATACAGATGTGGTCTCATCTAAAAAAAAGACATACTGTCATTAGAAAAGGTTCAGAGAAGGGCAACTAAAATGATTAGGGGTTTGGAATGGGTCCCATATGAGGAGAGATTAAAGAGGCTAGGACTTCTCAGTTTGGAACTGGGAGGAAAAGAGGAAACTAAGGGGGAGATATGATAGAGGTATATAAAATCATGAGTGAGGTGGAGAAAGTAAATAAGGAAAAGTTACGTACTTGTTCCCATAATACAAGAACTATGGGCCACCAAATGAAATTAATAGGCAGCAGGTTTAAAACAAATAAACAGAAGTTCTTCTTCACACAGCACACAGTCAACTTGTGGAACTCCTGCCTGAGGAGGTTGTGAAGGCTAGGACTATAAGAAGGTTTAAAAGAGAGCTATACAAATTCATGGAGGTTAAGTCTGTTAATGGCTATTAGCCAGGATGGGTAAGGAATGGTGTCCCTAGCCTCTGTTTGTCAGAGGGTGAGAAGAATGGCAGGAGAGAGATCACTTGATCATTGCCTGTTAGGTTCACTCCCTCTGGGGCACCTGGCATTGGCCACTGTCAGTAGACAGGCTACTGGGCTAGATGGACCTTTGGTCTGACCCAGTACAGCTGTTCTTACGTTCTATGTCCAGGCCTGGGACTTCGGGCGAGGGGGGTGGGATGGACCTGGCTCCATCCAGCAGAGAGACTGTAGTGGTCCCTCACTCTCCAGTTTGGAGGGAGGCTACTCCACTTCACTACAATCCCTCTGTTATTTCTTTCCCATGCTGAAAGGTCCCAGTTTTTTAAATCTCTCCTCATATGGAAGCTGTTCCATATCCTTAATTATTTTTGTTGCTCTTCTCTGTACCTTTTCCAATTCTATTTTTTTCCTTTTTGAGATGGAGTGTGACATTATGCCCCATATTCTTCATAGAAATATGCTTATGATATAAATATGACATACAGGGTGACCAAACAGCAAGTGTGAAAAATCGGGATAGGGTGCGGGGGGGTAATAGGAGCCTGTATAAGAAAAAGATCCAAAAATCGGGACTGTCCCTATAAAATTGGGACATCTGGTCACCCTGATGGCATAACCAAAATGTATTTCATGCAAGATCAGTCATGTGAGGTATCATTGGAAATGTTATGGTTTACTGAATATGATTATTCAATTTGTATGCATGTATCATTTCTGAATCTGAAGTTAGGAATATTGACTCTGTAACAATTACAACTGCGTTTTCACCTGGTATACAAACAGCCCGGTTGGGCCACTGGGGGAACAAGAGGTCTTTGAAGATACTAATCTCCCTCCTTCCTGAGACATTTCCTGGGATGTTGCTTTGACACTACAGGGTCAGGTGATCATGTCACCTGCTAAACACCACCATCTTGTATTTCTAGTGTTTTTCCATTAAGAGGCGGGTGGGGTCAAACAGGGAAACAAAGAATTCCCACCATATGCAAAACCTATTTAAGGCAGGGGAGTGAGTTAATCTTGGATCATTCTTCACTGAATCCCCACCCGAAATGACTGCTTGAGACACTGAAGAAAAAAGACAAAGGGGAAGAGAAGTACTGAACCCAGGCTGGGAATGGTGTCTGGCCCACGAAGGATATACCTGGAGTTTTAAGATGCAAGCAAGAGCTGTCTATCCACAAAGAGATTCTGCAATCAGGTTAAAACAACATTTAGGGTGAGAAATTAGTATTTGCAGCCAGTTTCTTTAGTGTATTGAACTTAGTTTGCATTTGTTTTATTTGCTCAATAATCTGCTTTATTCTGTTTACTATCCCTTATCATTTAAGATTTACCTTTTGTAGTTATTAAACTTGTTTTTTGTTTATTCCAAAACCAGTTCGTGTAATTCATAACTCGAGGGCTGGAGCAAAAGCTGTGCATATCTTCCTCCACATTGAGGAAGGAGGTAGATTTCATGACCTTACGCTATATAGATTTCTGTGCAGCACAACATAATATAATTTTGGGTTTACACTCCAGAGTGTGTGTGTTGTGAGTGCTGGGCAATTCCCTAACTGAAAGTCTTGCCATGCAGTACTGATTTCAGTATTAATGTCATCCTGAAGCGCTGTGTGCGCGTGTGTGTGTGCGCGCGCGTGCAGCAGAACATGGTGAGGGAGCCCAGGCTGGTGGAATGGGCGGGCTCAGTGGAACCCCAGTACATCAAGTGGCACCCTGGAAGTGGGGACAACCCATCACAGAGTGATCAGAACAGCATGCAGTATTCAAGGTGTGGGAGTATCAGGGATTTATATAGAGGCATTATGATATTTACGGTCTTATTATCTGTCCCTTCACTAATGATTCCTAACATTCTGTTAGCTGTTTTGACTGCCAGTGCACATTGAGCAGATGTTTTCAGACAACTATCCACAATGACTCCAATATCTCCTTCTTGAGTGGTAACAGATAATTTATATCCCATCATTTTGTATGTATAGTTGGGATTATGTTTTCCAATGTGCATTACTTTGCATTTATCAACATTGAATTTCATCTGCCATTTTCTTGCCCAGTCACTTAGTTGTATGAGATCCCTTTGTAACACTTCATAGTCTGCTTTGAACATAACTATCCTGAGTAATTTTGTATCATCTGCATACTTTGCCACTTCACTGTTCACCCCTTTTTCCAGATCATTTATGAATATGTTGAACAGCACAGATCCCAACACAAACCGTTGGGGGACTCCATTATTTCCCTCTCTCTATGAGAGGACCTTCCCTCTTATCCCATGACTCTTTGCTTTGCTTAAGAGTCTTTTGTAACGGATCTTGTAAACAGCTTTCTGAAGGTTCAAGTACACTATATCCACTGTATCACCCTTGTCCACATGTTTGTTGACCCCTTCAAAGAATTCCAGTCGATTTTCCTTTACAAAAAACATGTTGACTGTTCCACAACAAATTGTGTTCATCTGTGTGTCTGAAAATTCCATTCTTCACTACAGTTTCAATCAATTTGCCTGGTACTGAAGTTAGATTTACCAGCCTGTAAGTGCCAGGATCGCTTCTGGAGCCATTTAAAAAAATGGTATCACATTTGCTATCCTCCAGTCATCTGGTAGAGAAGCAGAGTTAAATGATACCGTACTGTAAGGGACTGCGGAAGATTTTGTTACGGTTTAGCTAAGGCTGTTCGCCTTCTCAAGGACAGGTTATTAAAGGTTGCTGTATACTAGCATATGCTGTTTGTAGCCGGTTGGAACCGCTTAGCCTGGGAAGCCCGGCGTGTTTGGAAAAGCCTGGCACTTTGCCATAAGAGATAGCCCAGTTGTGGGAAAGCTCCACATGCCTATGTATGAGCTGCTTTACATGCTATTAGCATAAAGTTATATTTATTCAGAATTTGTTTTGCTGCTTTGGACTCGCTCCCCCGCTTTGAGTTAGCAACGTGCAGAGTCCCCGTTGCGGGTGTGTTTTCTTTACCTTCATTAAAAGCCATATCACTCACTGTGTGTGTGTGTGTCTCGTCCCTGCAGAGCACTTAGGCACGTAACATTTGGCGCAGCGAGCAGGGTGCTTTGCGGGACGATGCCGTTGTGGCCGAAGGTAGGGGTTGCGGGGAAGCCACCGCTGTCACTGCAGCGCATACCTGGGTGGCCCCAGACGGAACGCTGGGGGCCCGTAGCGCGGGTTTTGGCAGGGTGGACAGCGCCTGCTGAGTGGCCAGAAGTGAGGCAGGCGGCCGGGGTCACTCCAGTACAGCTGACGGAGGCCTTACAGCGGCTGCGGGTGAACCGGCGCTCAGGGACGGAAAGGCGGGCTATGGGGGAGGTTGGATGGCCCTCCTGACCGCCATTCGGGCCAAGATGAGGAGGTGCTCCGCCTGCAGCGGGCCCTCGAGGGAAAAATGCAGGAGTGTGCAGCCCAGGCTGACGCCCGGGCCATAGCACAGGCCGTTGTCACCTCCCAAGCCGAGCGAGCCCAGGAGCTGACGCGGCGATGTGAGGTGTTGGTGGCTCGGGTAGCCAACCGGAGACGGCTCAAGCTTGGGCGGAAGCCCGTAACCACAGCCCAAGTCCGTGCTGTGACAGCCGCTCCGTTTTGGGACCCTGAGGCGTGGGACGGGAATATTTGGGGCTCGTCCTCCTCCTCAGACGAGGAGGACGAGCACGAGCCGGCAGCAAGAGTACACGCCGCCCGGTAAGAGAACTGAGGGCTGAAGGCGGTCGTCTCCAGCCGGAGGTAGTGCGGACCTACAAGACCAGCGAGCTCCAGGAGATCGTCAAGACGTTCCGGCAGGAGCCAGGAGAAGGCGTGCTGCGCTGGCTGGTCCGAGTGTGGGACAACGCGGGACAGACGGTGCTGCTCCTGCGGTATGAATTGCAACAGCTGGGCGTCATGGCACAGGATGCACAGGTACGAGCGGAAATGGCTAATCCCCCAAACCCAAAGGATGCGAATGGGCAGGACGAGGAATCCCCGTCCCTCTACCGCTGGCTGGCAGGCGCTGTAGGCACAGCCTACCCCTCGGCAGGGGAATTGGAGGCTCAAGTAGGCCCCTGGAAAACCATAGCTGAGGGGTGCAGGCCCTGCGCCAGTTGGGTATGGCTGGGCGGTGGCAACGGGAGGTATGGACGGGCCCGATGACATGCCGGTCACTAAGTCCACCAAGGCCGCTTTTTTGCGGACTGCCCCGATGAGCTCAAGCCCTCCCTCTTGGCCGTAGTCATGGCAGCGGATGGGCGGGTCGGCGAATTGGCGGCCACCCTTATGCAGTTGGAGACGGCCTTGGCCGGGGCCCGACCGAAGGCCGTTCGCGCTGCCAAAGGACAGCGAAACCAAGGACAGGCCGGGCAGGGAGTGGAGAAGGGGGAGCTGCGCGTGCCCCGAAGGGTCCTGTGGTTCGACCTCTTACAGGCGGGCGTCCCCCCAGATGAAATAGACAGGAAACCTACGGCTGACCTGTACAAACGATGGATGCAACTGCCTGCCTCCAAGCGGAGCACGGGGCCAGGGAGAGAGAGGACCGTAGAACCGAACAAGCCAGCGGAGCCGTCCGCTCCCCCCGCAGAATGGCAGCTACCCCATCCCTACTGAGGGAGTGGCGGGTCCTCCGCCCCGTGCGTGGCCGTGGCCACGTACGGGAGGGAAGCGGGGGACCGACGCCCCTACGTGCCCTTGCGGATTCGTTGGCCCAGGGGAGGGATCCAACACGTTCTGGCGCTCCTTGATACCGGCGCCGAAGTGACAATATTGCACTCCACGCAGACCCACGGCCGAGCCGCTCTTGTAAAGGGCCTGGGTGGGGCTGAAACCCCGGCCTATGAGGTCACAGTCACCTTGACTTTGGGGAAAGCTCCTCCTTTTCAAGCGACGGTATTAGCAGCGGCGGTGGGAGAGTATATCTTGGGCATTGACGTCCTCCGGGGCCGCTCCGTTGACACACAATATGGCCTGTTCGCCTTCGGCCATCCCCGGTATGTGAGTGCGGAACGGGTGCGGGAAGTGCGGACCCTAACGATTTTGCGGGGGGCCCCACGGTGGGAACCTGTAGTGCTGCCTCCCCCACTAGCCATAGTGTCCAAAAAGCAGTACCGCCTCCCAGGGGGGGACGAGGGGGGCTGCCTTGTTGGATGAGATTACCGACCCTAACGGTTGCTGCCCCTTGTTGGATGCGAAGGTTATTGGCGACCTTGGGATGCTAACCCTAACCCTATAATAGCCCCATCTGGCCCGTGCGAAGCCGGACGGGACGTGGCGTATGACGGTCGACTACCGGGAGCTTAATAAAGTGACCCCCCCGTTGACTGCAGTTGTCCCAGATATAGTCACCCTGATTGAGCATATTGCAGCCGCGGCCCAACCATGGCACGCCGTGCTGGATTTGGCAAATGCTTTTTTTTTCTATTGCTATTGATCCACGCAGCCAAGAGCAATTTGCGTTTTCCTGGCAAGCGCGTCAGTACACCTTCTGCGTGTTGCCGCAGGGGTGGAAGCATTCTCCCACCATCTGCCACCAGCTAGTAAGCGCCGACTTGGCCCGGGTGCAGTGGCCGCCCCAAACCCATCATTACCATTATATAGATGATGTTATGGTCTCCGGTCCCTCCCAAGAAATTGTGACTGATGCCTTGCATGCTGCGGTGGAGGGCCTGGAGACGCGAGGGTGGACGATTAACCCGAAAAAAATACAAGGCCCGCCCAGGCGGTGGTCTTTTTGGGTGTCCTCTGGGCCGGACCGGAACGGCAGATCCCTCCTAAGGTGCGCCAAACTGTGCAAGGCTATCCTGTACCCCAGACAAACGGGAATTGCAAGCCTTCCTCGGTTTGTTGGGGTTTTGGCGCGCATTTATTCCCCACCTGGCCTTTCTTATGCGACCTTTGCAAATCCTAGTGCGCAAGGCAGCGCCCTGGCACTGGGCGCGGAACCACCAGACTGCTTTTGAGTTGTGTAAAGATGCCTTGCTCACACACGCACGGCTCCACCCCCAACCAGGCCTCCCGTTCGAGCTCGAGGTTACCACGGTAGCGGACGTGGCTTCTTGGGGTCTCTGGCAGCCAGCGGGTGGACAACAGAAGGAACCCATTGGCTTTTGGTCCCGAGCTCTGAAGGGGGGGGCGGAGCCCGGCTACACCCCGCTGGAGAAACAGATCCTGGCGGTGGTATGGGCATTGCAGGACACCGAGCGCATTACTGGTCCCGCGCGCCGGTGGTAGTCCGCACGCCCATCCCCCTAGGACGGTGGGTGAAGGAGGACCCTGCCCAAACACAAACGGGCGTGGCGCAGAGTACCACCCATTTTAAATGGAAACATTACTTACAACAGCGTATGTTGCTAGGTAAGCCCTCCATCTCCACCCCCATGCCGCACTGCTGGGAGCAGTTGCATTCGAACATGTACCCTCCCTGACGGATGAACTGCCACCGGTGGAGGATCCGGTGCCCCCATCCCCAGTAGGGGAGGCGCCCCCTGTCGAACAGTTATCAAGAGAGGAACAGGAGCACGCCTGGTTCACGGACGGATCTGCAGCCTACACTGCTCAGGGGACCCGACAGTGGCGGGCGGTAGCATTCGCCCCCTATGCAGATGTGGTGGCCATGGCGTGGGGCACAGCCGGCTCGAGTCAGTGGGCCGAACTACGGGCTGCCACCCTCACCATTGAGACTGCACCGCCGCGGGTATACCTCTACACTGACAGCTGGGTACTATATAAAGGCCTCCGGACGTGGGTGACTGCTTGGGAAGCCAAGGAATGGGCACTGGCAGGGAGACCATTATGGGGAGCACCATTATGGAGGCAGCTCCTCGCCTTCGCCCGACAAGCTTCCCTGGCCGTGCGGCATGTAGACGCCCACACGAAAGCCCAGACGACCGAATCTCGCTGGAATGCAGCAGCGGACGACATGGCCCGAGGGGAGGTCATCCAGCTGGCTGAACAATACCACGTAGACGGAGGCCACCGGGGGGCCCGTGCGACGCAATACGCGCCCTGCGCCAAGGCACCATGCTCCCCCTCTCGGCCTGCCGTACGGCCCGAGCGGGGTGCTCGATCTGCTCCCGGCTGGCGCCGATTGCCCTTCCAGAACCCGCCGGACACATTTACCGGGCGACGGGCCCGTGTCAAGACTGGCAGGTCGACTACATCGGCCCGTTACCGCGCAGAACGACGCTGGCAATACGTCTTTACAGCTGTAGATACCTACACCGGCCTGCTGTTTGTGCATCCCAGCGCTGCTGCCTCGGCGACGACTACGCTGGCGGCCCTACAGCAGCTCTGTGCGCGCTATGGGACGACCGCGCACGGTGCAGAGTGACCAGGGCACCCATTTTACGGCCCAAACGGTCCGGACATGGGCCGCGGATGTGGCTGTAGCCTGGCATTTTCATCTTCCATATACGCCCACCGCCAGTGGCCTCATAGAGCGCCTGAATGGGCTGCTAAAAGATCAAGTGCGCCGTCTTACCCCTACCCACACGCTACGCGGCTGGTCGGGGGTTTTGGAACAGGCGGTCTGGCTTCTTAATAACCGCCGCCTGGGGGGAGGTCGACACCCCTACAACGCCTTACCACGCCCCCCCAGGTGCCCGCACAGCTGCGGGTAGAATTGAAACACACTCCCGGGGTACTGCAGCCAGCGCAAGGGGTTGTAACCTTGTACGCCCCTCACACCATCTCCTTATTGGCAGGCCAAACCGTATCCCCGTGGGCCACCCAGGCCCAAGTGTGGTGTGAGCCTTCCTGTTTGTTTTGTGTCCTGCCTAGTAAGGAGGGCTCTCGATTCTACCCTCCATACTGGCTCAGCTCTGATCGCTCCTTGGCCGTTCTTTCTTGCACCAATTACAGTGATGGGGTACTACAGTGGGAGCAAGGGGAGGCCCTTTGTAATTGTGTTCCCTTGCCTCCTGCAGGTGTGATCAAACGTGACCCCGAGGAGACAGAATGGCACGTACTGGCAAGCGTTTGGTGGACCCTGCCACAGCAAGAACCCCGCGCGGCCGTCGTTTTGGCCACAGGGACAGGCTGGGCCTATATACTACCCGGAAGGGGAAGAGTATCCCCGTATGGCCTCACTGTCACGACTTTCACAGCGCTCTTTGTAATACCTGGTTTAGCAGGTGTTCCTACCCAGGATAATGCGTGGGTCACATTGGCCCACGTTGCTGTTAATTCTACTTCGTTTTGTCTCCCCAGAGTACATGCCATCGGTGCCATTATGGAGACATGTTTTATTGGTGTCAGTGCCACTCCAGAATCGCTGCAAGCTGCCTCCAGACAGATTACTAGCTCCAAGCGCATGACGTATGAGGATTTATATCAGATGTGTGGACTGGGGCAGCCCCAGCGGGATGCTACTATGTATTCCTTTCGCCTAGCTAATGTTACTCATGCTGCGTGTGTGTGTTTTTTAGAGGAGCTACGCGGGATGTAATAAATCATACTAATTATGATTTAATTTGCAGATCGAATGTGGAGATTAGCTTTGGTGATGGACATGCAAAATTGCCACGAGGGTGGTTTTTGTTTTTGTGGGAGGATTGCGTATACCTATATTCCTGCCAATAGTTTTGGGGGCCCCTGCACTGTAGGGCGTATAACTCCACTTATGGTTTTGCCTCCCCAGAAGGCCCCCTCCCGCCAACGCAGGGGGACCATTTCCCCTGGATTCTGGGTGCAAGCCGAAGTGACTTTGTATTCCGAAGGACGGGCAGCCGCCCCCTCCTTTTTCCCTAGTGGGCGTACCTGGTTTAGTTGCGCATAATTATCATGCGGTTGCCCACCTTGCCTGTACAGTTGCTAAAGCTATTAATATGACCTCTACCGTTTTGGATTTGCTTACTCATGAATTAGGTGAAGTACGCCAAGGCATGCTGCAGAATCGCTTGGCTGTTGATTATTTGTTGCTGCGGCATGGCCATACATGTCAAGAGTTTGCTGGTATGTGTTGTTTTAATGTTACAGATGCTGGCAGCTCGATTGAGACGACCTTGAAAGATTTACGCCACCTTGCAGATGGTATAGGCCAACAACAAGACGATTCCTGGCTCTGGTCCTGGCTTACGTCCCTTCGTGGTTGGGGCCGCGCATTTTGTTCAGAGCCTGTGTATTGGCCTTTTTGTTTTAGTGGGCCTTTGCATATGTTGCGGTTTAGTTCGCTTATGTGGCTGGTGTTGTTGTTGCTTTGGCATTCTAGTCATGCTATAGGGTCGTCCGAGTCAATTTATGAGACTATGTCTAGTGCTGTCCCTTGAGAAGGCGAGGGGAGGAATGTAAGGGACTGCGGAAGATTTTGTACGGTGGTTTAGCTAAGGCTGTTCGCCTTCTCAAGGACAGGTTACTAAAGGTTGCTGTGTACTAGCATATGCTGTTTGTAGCCGGTTGGAACCGCTTAGCCTGGGAAGCCCGGCTGTTTGGAAAAGCCTGGCCCTTTGCCATAAGAGATAGCCCAGTTGTGGGAAAGCTCCCACATGCCTATGTATGAGCTGCTTTACATGCTATTAGCATAAAGTTATATTTATCAGAATTTGTTTTGCTGCTTTGGACTCGCTCCCTGCTTTGAGTTAGCAACGTGCAGAGTCCCCGTTGCGGGTGTGTTTTCTTTACCTTCATTAAAAGCCATATCACTCACTGTGTGTGTGTGTGTGTGTCTCGTCCCTGCAGAGCACTTAGGCACGTAATACATACTTAGTAGTTCTGCAATTTTATATTTGAGTTCCTTCAGGACTCTTGGGTGAATACCATCAGGGTCCTGGTGACTTATAAATGTTTAATTTACCAGTTTATTCCAAAGCCTCCTCTATCAATACCTCAATCTGGGACAGTCCCTCAGATTTGTCACCTAAAAAGAATGGCTCAGGTATGGGAACTTCCCTCACATTCTCTACAGTGAAGATGCAAAGAATTAATTTAGCTTCTCTGCAATGGCCTTGTTTTCCATGAGTACTCCTTTAGCACCTCCATTGTCCAGTGGCCCCACTGATTGTTTGTCAGACTTCCTGCTTTTGATGCACTTAAAAAAATTTGCTTATAGTTTTTGAATCTTTGGCTCGTTGCTCTTCAAATTCTTTTTTGGCCTGCCTAATTATTGCACTTGACTTGCCAGAGTTTATGCTGCTTTCTATTTTCCTCAGTAGGATTTAACTCCCAATTTGTAAAGATACTTTTGCCTCTAACCACTTCTTACATTGTTGTTTAGCCATGGTGGCACTTTTTTTTGGTATTCTTACTATCATTTTTTTTAATTTGGGATATACATTTAATCTGAGCCTCTATTATGGTATTTTTAAAAAGTTTCCAGGAAGCTTGGAGGTATTTAGCTTTTGTGATTGTACCTTTAAATGTCTGATTAACTAGCTTCCTTATTTTTGTGTAGTTCCCCTTTCTGAAATTAAATGCTATGGAGGTAGGCTTCTTTGGTGTTTCCCTTCTCACCCCTGCCCTCCCCGCCCCCCAACTAGGATGTTAAGTTTAAGATTAATTATGTTATGGTCTTGATTGCCAAGTTGTTCAATTCTAGTCACCTCTTGGACCAGATCCTGTGCTCCACTTTGGACTAAATCAATAATTGCTTCTCCCCTTGTGGGTTCCAGGATGAGCTACTCTAAGAAGCAGTAATTTATGGTGTTTCTGCATCCTTTCCTGAGGTGACATGTACCCAGTCAATATGGAGATGATAATAATGGGGAATTTCAGCTAAGTTTTCTATTTGTATAGCCTCTCTGATCCTACTGAGCATTTCAGAATCACCATTCTGGTCAGGTGGTTGGTAGTATATTCCTACTGCTATATTCTGATCATTCAAACATGGAATTTATATCCATAGAGATTCTATGGTACAGTCTAATGTTTGACACTCTGTTTTCTTTCACATATAGTGCCACTCCCCAACCAGCCCAACCTACTTTGTCATTCCTATATATTTTGTACCCAGGTGTTACCATGTCCCATTGATTATCATTGTTCCCACCAAGTTTTCCTATTATATCAAGTATCAGATGCATCCGACGAAGTGGGTATTCACCCATAAAAGCTCATGCTCCAATACATCTGTTAGTCTACAAGGTGCCACAGGATTCTTTGCTGCTATTATATCAAGATACTCATTTAATACCAGGCACTCGAGTTCACTCAACTTAGTATTTAGACTTCTAACATTTGTATTATAAAATTATATCACCTTTTAGCTATCTGCCATTATATGATGTAATGAAATGAGACTTTTTTTCATCTGACTGTTTCATTTGAGGAAGCAAATATCACAAATTACTTAATTCTGTCCACCTTTACCACCCTTCCAGTGCCAAAAAGCACATCTCCTTGGATGCACCAGATACTTTTGATATATCCTCTCAGCAAATGGACAAGCAACATCAGAAAATCTCTGAGACTTGTTTACTGCAAAAATTGTTCATTAATACATTTTGTGCAAGAGACAATGCAACAAAAACAGAAGTGATAAGAAACAGAAATTGCAACTTGTGAGTACTTACATAAAAAATGAGGGAGACTGAAATGGTATTTCAGTGAAGCATTGTACAAATATGAGTGGATTAGCGGGCGAGAGAAAACAAAAACTATACTGCTGGTCCTGCCTACTATTTGACAACCAAAAGAATTTGTGGAATAAGGCAGGATACAGTGAACTAAACAACCTACACAATGCCTGCAGGCATAATGAAACTAGCCAGTAAAACTGAGCAGCCTGATTACAGTTACAAACATTTGGACAAGCTCACATTTAGTTTCAGTTAGATGAGCAATGGAAAATGTCTGAGACACAATACAATGAAAAAATTAATCAGAATCAGGCTGTTTTGCAAAGACTAATTCATTTTGTATGTCATCAGTGAGAACAAGGGCTAGCATTTTGTGGGACTCCCTGAACTGGGGCAATTATGTAGCAACCTTAGAATTAGTCAGTGAGTTTGATCATTTGCTCAAGCAGAATTTGGAAACCCCTACAGTTTTTTCTGGAACATCAAACAGAATTCAGAATGACCTTATCGAAGCGCTATTTTGCTTGACAAAACCTCAGATTTTGCCATTAAGTCTAAGCTTTGGATGGTACTGAGTTATATGACTAAGAATGGTGATGCTGCAAAATGCTTTGTTGGTTTTACTCATGTTAATAACAATCAACCTACAGAAAGCAACAATGAGTCCTATGGCATCTTAAAGACTAACAGATGTATTGAAGCATAAGCTTTCGTGGGTGAATACACACTTCATCAGATGCATGTAATGGAAATTTCCAACCAATAGTTGGCCATTGCCATCCTGTTAAAATGGTGTACCAGGAGTGTAAATTTGCTGGCAAGTTGTTATCTCAGACATATAAGTAGTGGCAGGTGATGTAAGCGAGCTTGAGTAACAAGTTCATGGAAACTTTCCCTGAACACTTTTTGTTCATTGCTGCATTCATATTTTAAATCTTGTTCTCAGTTTTTCCACAAAAACAGTATCGGAGAAGGTCAGAATTTCAACAAAAATGTTGAAGGAATATCTGTGTTTCTTTCTTGATCACCAAAGTGGGCTGAAATTCTTTGAAACCTAGGTAAATGGAGACTGACTTCTTTTTGTACCATATGACTGAATTTTCATTCAAGGATTCTACATGTTGTTAAGCAGCGCAGAGAAGCTCTGATTGAACTCTCCAAAAGTGTGGTACAAAATCCAGCAGATTGGGACTCTCTGATGAGGTTCAACAAGGACAAGTGCAGAGTCCTGCACTTAAGACGGAGAATCCCATGCACTGCTACAGACTCGAGACCGAATGGTGAGGCAGCAGTTCTGCAGAAAAGGACCTAGGGGTTACAGTGGATGGAAAGCTGGATATGAGTCAATAGTGTGCCTTTGTTGCCAAGAAGGCTAATGGCATTTTGGGCTGTATAAGGAGGGG
>NC_133769.1:268256728-268287785 GCF_003597395.2 Chelonoidis abingdonii
TCAGGTTTGACAAAGCCCTGGCTGGGATGATTTAGTTGGGGATTGGTCCTGCTTTGGGCAGGGGGTTGGACTAGATGACCTCCTGAGGTCCCTTCCAACCATGATATTCTATGATTCTATGACATTCAGGTTACACAGAAAATAAACAAAGACACAACCTTAGGCTTTGCAATTCTGTATGAACTAAAGTCCCTTTTCTAATACAAGTTACCTATTGCTTTTGAACAATTTCCCAGCATGCCCTCTGTATACAGGGGATCCAGTGTTTTCCAGACAGCACCCTACTTAGATGCTGGCCTTTGGTTCCTGGATAGCTTTTACTTCAAACCTCTTCCCTTTTACCATGGTTTGCAGGATTTTTGTCTTTGTCAGATTATAGTAATTTATGGTCACACAGGCCTTGTCTACAATACTGGGATAAGTCAACCTAAGTTACACTACTCAGTCTACATGAATAACATAGCTGGGGTCGACATAGCTTAGGTCGACTTATTGCAGTGTCTATATCATGCTGCATCAACAGGAGAGCGTTTCTCATTGACTTACATTAATCCTCTCATTCCGATGGAGTACTGAAGTCGACTTGAGAGCACTCTGCGGTCTTCGCTAGATCTGCTAATCGACACCCACTGCATCAATCGCAGCAGTCTCAATCCCCGGTAAATGTAGACATGGCCACAGAGTGCAGAAAAGTCCCTCCCTCCTTAGTTTTTCCAAGACTGGGGTTTTCTTTTTAGTTTCAGTGCCTTTCCATTAACTTTAATGCTCCACCAATGTCTTTCCCCATACAAAGCTAGGTGATCAGAGTTAGTGTCACATAAAAAACTAGCCTGGGAAGTGCCTCTCCCTGCCTGATTGTGTCCCCACACTGCTGTGAGGTGATGCTGCGGTTGCACCCTGATGACAATTACAATGCTCTACACAGCTGTACATGCATCCATTCATAACCATAACTTCTATACATATCTCCTAATGACCATCAACTTCAGAACATTACACACTTCCATAAAAGATCTTAATTGGCATACATTTAAATACAATAACATTGTATACAATCAGTTGATTCAATTGCTTATTCTTTTGGGGAGGGAGCCTGAACCCCATTTTCCCCTTGGAGTGTCTGGACCCTGATTGTCACACCCCATTTAGTTTTATCTCCTCACTGACTAAACATGATATTTCAAAACCACTTGAAATATAAGGTGCTAAATTATGGCTCACAGCCCACAGAAGTACATGAGGAAAAAGCTGTGAAAAATCTTTATGAGAAAAGCCTTCCGGCCCAGTCCTGATTTCAGAATTACCTAGCACAGAAAATGTTCTGCAGGCTCTGCCTGAATGATAAGGAATAGTGTCAGAAAGGAGCATGCTCAAAATCAAAGGCAGGTGGAGGGGCCTCCCACCTTAGCTCCAGGTTCCATCTTGGCCGGAGAGCAGGGCCTCGGGGAAGAGGCGGGGCAAGGGTGGGGCCACAGAGGGAGCAGGTCCTCATGTGTGCCCCCGCACACACACACACACACACACTTTCAGGAAGAATTCGTTGCCCCTGATTGAGGCACAAAGAGGAGGGCTGCGGGACTCCTAAACAAAGGAGAAGAGTGGGGCTTGCGGAGTAAAAGAGCAAACTAAATAAATGAGACTCCACAAATGGGGAATCTTGTTTTAAGTATTCCAGCCTGAGAGTAATTCATTACAAGGAACTAAGAGGGAACTGAGGGCAGGGTGCCTGCAGGCCTATCTCAGGCCATGAGAAGGCACTCTGGGATGGCACCTATCCACAATACCTATTTACAGAGATTATGTGCCCCCCTCTCCCCGTCACTCCTGCCCCTTTCCTGATGTAAATCAGAATTGTCTTGTAATAAATTTTGCCATTGACATTATGATATTGTCAGATGAGGCTGCGCTCTGTTCAAGGAGCCCCGGATTTCACATTATAAAAACACTGCATCTGTCAGACAAATGTAAACATCTGAGCTATTTCATTACTGAAAAATATATCTAGGTTAAAATTACTTTCCCATTCACATGTACAAAAAAAGATTATATTTCTTAAAACTATTTCTAAAACAAAATCTAAGTGTGATCAAATAAATAAAATGTCACACCAGCTGACAACAATTCTGAAACAGCCAAGATTTAAAAACCCTGAGCATTGTGGCATTTATAATGAAAACACCCAATCAACAGCTGCCTTGCAGGTAATGTGTGCCTCTTCCTACAGTGTTGATATATGTTATCTCTGCAGCTGCTGTGAAATAATAGTGCAGCCAAGATTTGAAAGAAACAGGACAAAAATTCTGTAATAATAGTATTTTGCTTTTATTGCCTACCAGTAAAAATAATCACCTGCTTGGCTTGGTATCCAGAGCAGTAAAGCCTCTGTATTGCTTTGCACTGCAAAATCCAATTGTCTGTTGTCCAAACAGTGGATATAAAGTGTCATCCTACAAACTTGTCTTTTGTCTATTCACTACAGTTAGCGGGAAGAGCTGTGGTGCTTTACTGTTCTTGCTTATTGTTTGTGATTTACTCAGCAGCCATTCAGAAAATGGCAGGACTGAAAGTGTTTGGGAAGAGTTTGACAGCTCTGACCTTGTGGGTTAGTCAGCAGAATATCCTGGTTGGTTATAAGATATCCTGGTTGATTATAAAATGGAACAATATTTTAGTTTTACTCAAGTTTTTATCCTCCCTGTGCTCTGGGAAATAGGTTCATCTTAGTGTTTTGAATTAAATGTTTATGGATTCTTACCTTTGTAATTCACACTCTGCATCAAAGAGCTGAATGCTAACTAGAAGCATGAGTTCAGAATTTTAAAAAGCTATTTTTAAAATAATCAATTGAATCATCTTAGGAACACAGCAACAGCATAAATACCCCCTCTCTCCCCGCCCAAAAAAAGGGAATAGTGGATATATGGAGCTGTATAAAAACATCATGTTTTAGTACTGCTCCTAACAAACTTGATTGCTTTTTGCATAAATTTACAAAATTAGCTGCTGAAAGGAACGCAGTAAATACCTATTTGAATTTTAGCAAATATTTGATACCTTTAGCCAGATTGTTGCAAGCTCTGTCTGTATATGCAATAAACCTTACACCCACGCCCCCACCACCACTTCTGTATACCTCCATGTATGGGTCAGCCACAATCACAACCTTGCTCTCCCTGAATGCAAGAACTGCTCTGCACTAATGCTACCAGCAGCACCAGTCTCCTGGACAGTACAGAGAAGAACTTGCAAAGGTTGGCAGAAATACCAACTCTTCACAGCACTCTCACAACAACATGCCCTGTATCCTGCACAATACAGACAGTGGCTTGAAGCCACAGTCTGGTCCTGTGTTTTATTAGTAGCAGTAGTAACTACTGGTATTCCAAAAGTGCCTAGAGACCCACCCAGTATCACGAACCCAAATTGCTATGCACTCTACCTCAAGAGTTAGTCCCTGACCTGGAGAATTCACAATCTAAATAGACAAGTCACACATAGGATGGGAGGAAGGGATAGAACATATAAGCAGAATGACTGGAATGATGGTTTCCAAATGGCCTGCTAGTTGCCACAAATTTTAAAAATATTTTTGCATGTTTGAATTTTTAATTTTTTTATATAAAATGTATTAAAATGCAGTGTGAGTGAAGCAGAAAGGCAGGAATGCTTTAGCTGAAAGGAAAAAAAGGAGCCAGTGAGGCAAGGTCTACACTAATAAACTTACATTGGTATAACTATGTCACTCAGGGCTATGAAAAATCCACATCTCTGAGCTACACAATTATACTGACCTAAACCTCGGTGAAGATAGCACTATGTCGGAGTGGCCTGTGCCACTTCCCGCAACACCCATTGACAGGGAACAGTGAACCACAGTCACTGGGAGCTGTAGGTGGCCATGCATACGTAAACAGTCTGGCAGCCCGCCAGTGGATTACCCTGACAGGCTGCATGCGGCCTGCGAGCCGCAGGTTGCCCACCACTGGTGTACTAGCATCTTCACTGAAATGCTACAGCAGCACCGATGCAGTGTAGACCTGCCCTCAGAAACAGGAGGTGAGGGAAGAAAATAGATAGGAAAGTTGGAGAAAGCACAGAAGGCAGTTAAAATGAGGCTAATGTGAAGAGACTGAGGGAGAGGGCAGGAAGGAACTGGAGCCAGAAGTCAATCAGCAAAGAGGAAATTGTGTTCAGAGAAATAACTGTAGAAAGGATAATCTCATTACATCATCAGTGTCCAACAATGCTTGCTCCAATAGCTTGTATAGCTGCTCCTGTCAGCGGAAGTCTTTTCCCAAGCTAGATGTTTCCTGGAATTCCTTCCTTATGCAGTCCCACTGGCTGGTGCAGGATGGGCTGCCTGGGGACTACTGGGGATGATTGGGACATACCAGAAGGGGCAGGGAGGTGGCAGCCCTGGCTGAGTATTATTCCACATGACTCGCATCCCCGGCTCTGTTCTACCTGTTGAATCTGAAATTGTCTCAAGAAATATTAATTTAAAAATTAATTCTAATTAGTTTGGACAGGCATATGGATTCAAAACTGGCTAACAGACCATAAAAAAAAGGTTAATGGTGAAGGGAAATATATCCACAACTGGGGAGAGGTGGAGTGCTGCCTGGAGAGATTAGTAATATGCACAATCTAATATGTCGGTAGAAATCATTTGAAATACAAATACTCAATGGGAGGGAGAATATTAGTATTCAGGAAGAAGTAACATTGAAAGAGAAGGACAGGTAACAGAGAGCAAACTAGGCATGAGACTACCATGTGACGTTGCCGCATATAAGGCCAGAGCATTTGATTTGCATACTAGTACTGGGTGGGAAATAAATTTATGAGACCTAAAAAAAAAATTCCATGTCAAAGTAGGACCAAAAGTCAAAATCTCAAATTTTCATGAACAAAAAAAAATGGTTCAGGTCAGGTGAAGCAAAATATTGGTTTAGATAATTTTTCGTTTTAATTTTATTACAATGATTAGCTTACATTTCAAAATAAGAAGTTTTTTAGAACTGGAAAAACAGATTTTTTTCTTTTAGAAAGTGTCAAAACCACAACATTTTGACAATTTCAAGGCATTTTTCCCAAGAAGTTTTCCAAGTAAAAAAATAATCAAAACCAACTCTTTACTATGAAAAGTTTTGGTTCTGACAAATACCCATTCTCCAATGAAAAACTTTTCATCAACAAAATTCCCAACCAGCTAAGTTGCATGTGCAAGGCCTCACGAAACAGGGAGATTACAACCCACTATACATGTGATTTGACTGTATGTGGACAATTGTATTTAGTTTTAGGCACCGAGTACAAATAAGTATTAACAAGAGAAGGAGTTCTTGGAAGAGGGACAGAAATGATCAGGACCCTGACAAGAAGGATTTGTGAAAAAAGATGAAAAAAGATAAATATACATAGCTTCATTAAGTTACAGCTAGAGAAGGAAGGAAATATTATAGTCTCCATCAAAGGTTTAAATATCATAGAATCATAGAATATCAGGGTTGGAGGGGCCCTCAGGAGGTCATCTAGCCAACCCCGCTGCCCAAACAGGACCAAATCCCCAACTAAAATCATCCCAGCCAGGCTTTTCAAAGACTGACCTAAAAAATCTCTAAGAAGAGAGTTTCCACCACCTCTCTAGGTACCCATTCCCAGTCCTTACACCACCTTCCTAAGTGAAAAAAGTTTTTCCTAATTCCAACCAAAGTCCCCCACTGCAGCTCCTTGAGACCATTACTCCTGTTTTAGCCAGCAAAGAATCCTGTGGCACCATTATATGACTAACAGACAGTTGGAGCTGAGCTTTCCACAAAAAGCTCATGCTCAAAACGTCTGTAGTCTACAAGGTGCCACAGGATTCTTTGCTGCTTTTACAGATCCAGACTAACAACGGCACCACTCTGAACTTTACTCCTTGTTCTGTATCTGCTAACCACTGATAACAGTCTAAATCCATCCTCATTTGGAACCCCCTGCTTCAGGTAGTTGAAAGCAGTATCAAATCCCGGTGAAAGAAGCTAGTACCGCAGAGCGCTCCTCCTGGATATACACATCATCTCTTGTTGCTTCCAATGGAGCTAGGCTCATATCGCTTCCTCCATAGTATATGTGTTTAGTCCCTGCTGTTGGAGCTCATATCTCAATTTTTCCATTCATCACGTTTTTTCCTCGGCAGGGAGTGGGGTTCCATTATCGCCGCTATAATACACCGGGGTTCACATTTCTTTGCGCGAGGAGGAGACCCGCCTCGATTTCAATTGCTTGCATAAACGTGCCGATATATATGGATGCTGGCTACACTTTCGTATTCTCTTGCGGCACCGACTCGCCTCACTCTTCTAGCTCCCAAAATGGATCCGGTGCTACCATAGAGTTATGTCAACATGCGAGTAGGTTAAGAAGGGCATATTCTTTGGTTCGAAGTCGGTTGGTCATTATCCTAGCTTCATCCCTGGTGTACAACTTCGTAGGTCGCTCTCGGCAGAAACTGCTGCCTTTTATAGTCATAATAAGCAACGGACACTCCCTCTCGGAGATTTCGGTTGTTAGCAGGTTGCATGGCTTGAATTCCTACCATCCTAAGTGGCAAGACCTGCACTTGTCGCTTGTTGAAATCTCATCAGATTCTTTGTTGGAGCCCAGATCCTTTACTAATTGAGCTAGGTCCTCTGTATTGCTTAACTCCACGTGAGGCCCTATCGCAGCGGTATCATCCCTCCCAGATTTGAGTGTCCATTCATGCAATAACTTGCTGAGAGTGCAATCCACACCATCCTCCAGATCATTAATGAAGATATTGAACAAAACCAGCCCCAGGACCGACCCTTGGGGCACTCCGCTTGATACCGGCTGCCAACTAGACATGGAGCCATTGATCACTACCCGTTAAGCCTGACAATTTAGCCAGCTTTCTACCCACCTTATAGTCTATTCATCCAGCCTATACTTCTTTAACTTGCTGGCAAGTTACTAAAGTGGAGAGTAATTGCTTAATATAGAACATGAGTGCATAGCTAAGAGTAATGGAATTAATTTTAAGGGAAATTAAGATACTAATCACTTTGATGATCTTGGCAGAATCAGGCCCATCAGGAATAGAAGACGTGAGCTTCTGTTTGTGTAATAGCAAACAATACAAACCGAAAAAAAGTTAAAAAGTTATGAATTATTTTGAACACCACATAAATCTAAGGCAATGGTGATCTGACAGCAGAAAAAGGGGTTAAGTGCATCAAATCAATCATTTCTTGCCAATTATTCTCTCCACTCTAATTATAAGCTACTTACAGTTATATCTGCAGTTAGATGCTATTCTACTTGGTTCATTGCTAGATATTAGGGGGGCAAAAAAATTTAAATGTGTTATGTGTCTGTTGAAATTAGATCATATTCACTCACATAACATTATGCAATAACTTAAAATGGAAGGAATGGATTCCAAGTTGCAACAAGTTCAGATACCTCTGAACTTTCATCTTGTGGGTGTTTTACTGCTTCCTACTAATGTATCAGGTAATTTAAACTATTTTCCTTTTATATACCTCCTACTTTGTTTTTATCACAGGTGAACATACCTCATTACCCTTTATTGTGCTATTTAATGGTCACTTGTTAACTTTTCCCTTTTTTATGTTCTTTTAGGTATAGGTGCTCACCTATGGAAAGCTAATAGTCCTAAATGAACAGAGATTCATGAATAAAACACAGCACATGGATTTTTTGAAAAGTCAAGTACCATGTTATTGCCAAACTCCAGTAACTATCACTCAACTGACAGGAACACTAAAGTCAGCTAAAAACTAAACCGGCTGCCTAAACTGAAATGAGTACGGTCTTTACTCCCTTGCACCTAGGATTATTAGCAATCTGTCTGATAATTGAAATTGATAATGAATAAGATAGTTATAAACCTGCAAAAATAAGTATATCACTGTGATGGGGCAGCTGCCCCTCACTGACTGGCAAAGGGTTAATAGCACCCCTTGGAGCAGCTGAGCAGAACCCAGCCAATCAGAGGAAAGCTTAGAAGCAGCCAGTCAGGGCCAGGCTGGATCCTATAAGATGGGCTGCAGGGCAGACAGGAGGTCACTCTCCCTAGAGCTTGAGGGAGAAGGACCTGGGACAGAGCAGTGCTGGGCGAGGTCAGGGGAGTAAGCGGCACTCCAGCCTGGCTGGCTCCCAGACTGAGGTCTTGATACAGGAGCCAAGTAGGTGTTGGGGCTACGGGAAAGTGGCCTAGGGAAAACAGATAGCGGCAGAGGGGAACGAGAGGCAGTGAGCAGCTGCCAGCTATAGGGTCCCGGGGGTCAAGACCAAGAGTAGCAGGTGGGCCTGGGCCTCCTCCTTTTGCCCCACTGGCTGCCAAAGGAAGTGGCCAACCAAAGGACTGCAGTTTGCCCCTGAGCAAGGGGCTGGACTAGGGGCTGCAATTCACCACTACGCCAGGCAAAGGACTGCTGGTTCCCCTGGAATGGGGGAGACAACGGAGTTGGGGCACAGCTGGAGGGCTGTGTCCTGAAGAGGACTCCATGCTCTGAGAGTGACACGGGTCCCCACAGATAGCAGAGATGGTGGAGAAGCAGCGACGGAGAATGAGACACCCCAAGAGGAGGATGCCCCGCTGATGGACAGAGCTAATTCCTGGAGCAACCAGCAGGAGGCGCTATGGTGGTGAGCTCAACCTGTTACAATGACAAACAGCTATACGCTAAAGGTCAGATTGTGGTCTGAGCTGCATGGTCATGAAGAGTAGGGGAACAGTAATCTGCCCCTGGCCTTTACCAATACGTTTTGTGTTGACTAGAATATGGTGAGGGAGAGATGATGGAGGAAAGCAAGAGTTCCCCATCCTTGCCCATATGCTTAGAGGATGGTGAAATAAAAGGTGCACCTCACTCCTTTACTCACTAGGACCCACAGTCTTATTCCTTCTTTATGTCCCTTCATGGACAGGCAACTCAGGCCACAATCTGGTCTTCAGTGTATAATTGTTTGTTACAAATGTGTAAAAAGAAATATACAAAGTTCTTGCTCATTAGCAATTTCAATTAACAGCCAGATTGCTAATAACACTAGGTGCAAAGGAGTAAGGGGGAATAAGGCACCTCCCTACTCTCCTGTGTGAGCTCCCTGTACCACAGATTGCATGATGGGAACAGAAGTGAAGCTTCTCCCTCCTCACACTGTGAAGGTGGGAGGACGGGGACTGTGTGAAGCTGTCTCCCAACCAACACATCAGCCAATTCATCTCTGCCAGTACACTGAGTGACATATGCTACACCAGCAGGGCCGGTGCTTGCATTTAGGAGGCTTAGGCAATCGCCTAGGGCGCCAGCATTATTAGGGGGTGGCATTTTGCTGGAGGGGGTGGCAGGCAGCTCCGGTGGAGCAGCCACAGTGGTGCCTGTGGAAGGTCCGCTGGTCCGCGGCTCCGGTGGAGCTGCCGCAGTTGTGCCTGAGAATGGTCAGCTGCTTGCGCGTCTGTGGTGGACCTCCCACAGGCACAACTGCGGCAGCTCCACTGGAGCCGTGGGAGCAGCCGACCATCTGGAGGCAGGACTGCAGAGCTGGGGGACCAGCGCGCAGGGTGGCGAAATGGCCGTGCGCCTAGGGCGCTCAAACCCCTAGCGCCGGTCCTGTGCACCAGATATGCACCCAGAATCATTTACTTCCTCCCCAGACCATTAAGGAAGCCAGGGGGCAAAAATATGGCTCTTTGAATCCCAGTCTGCTTCCTTGGGCTGGTCCTAGAGCAGTGCAACAAAGCACAGCTCCTTGCCAGGGTAGAATGTAAAGTGACAATGTCCCACTATGTTTGTAAATAATATTTTGTACAGAAATTATATATAGGATAGTCATCTAAAAATGCTTGGCCAGATGTACTTATTTACAGGTATTTCTACTCTTGGGTTTTAAATTTAAATTGGCTTTTTTATTAGAATTAAATTTCCATAATTAAAATGGCTTCAGATACAAGATTAATTGTTTTCACAATTGTTATTACTAATGATCAGCAAAAAAAATAAATGACAGAATGTTACACAGACAAAGGGTAAATGAAGGTCCCACTTTACATGAGAAATCCCTTTCAGAGTTAAGCCCCACAGCTCAGAAGCAGAAACAATGGCTGAAATCCTGACCCCCTAGCAAAGCTCCCATAGACGTCATTAGAGCAAGCCTTTCACCCAATGTTTATGAAGAGCTAGCTTTTGCCACCCTGGCTCAAAAAGTATAATACCTTACACCACTAGTAATCCTTTAAGTATTAACGAGACTACTTGTGGCTGAGGTCAGTGTGAGTAAGGGTTTCACAATCTGGCCCTAAAGGACAGCAGCATTGGGCAAGAATCCCAATACAATTCTTTTGTCATGCATTCTATGAATGAAGTACAGATTGGTGTATTTTTCAGTGCTATTTCTCTGTCTTTCTCTCTCTCTTTTTTTTTCATAAAATCATTCCCTGTCGAGTCACTCAAAAATAGTTTAAGCGGCAGATTGATCTCGATCTACTCAATTCAATTCAAAATGAAAGCTTGTATTCATTTTTTTTCTTTTTACTTACCAAACAAAAGACAGTTTACGTTAGATAAGGCCACCACCACAAAGTCATTGTACTGTATAACAAAGGATATAGCAGCATCTGTAGACTATAGATTTTCTACAAGAGCTGAGGTCATGATGATGATCCATGTTCTTTTCACATAAGTTAGTTACTTTCTATTTTAGAATAAAAAATCATTTAAACTTTATCATTTTAAACTGTTATAAAATAAGGTCATAGCCTTCCATGAAATCATCTCCTAATCACTTCAGTACGGGATGATAATGATCCTAGTAGGCAAATTATTCAAAGGAGGCTAGCAAAGATAGGATGTTCAATAATCAATCCAACAGGATGTATAGCATTAATCTAACATTGCAGAGTTTGACCTCTCCCAGGTATAAATTTAAGGATCAGATTCGACCCTCAAACTGTGTCACCTACCTACATGGTGGCTTATTCTGTTCCTAATTTCAGAGTTTAAATAGCCAGATACTAAACACAGAATGACTGTCAAGATGACCCAGTCACTATGAGGGATGGGTAAACAAGAATAAAATAAGATCCACTGAAGCAACTTGCCCTAAATTCAAACTAAACTCAGAGTACTTTTTCTGAAGTTCAAAAACTTCAGTTAACTCTTTTGTTTTTAATTATTTTCACATTCTTCCACACTTCTGTTCCTGGAGTCAGAAGTGCCAAAATGTCATTCCCTTTTCTGTGACACCTACAAAATACTTGACAACAGTTATTCTCTTGGTGTGCAGAAACCGCAGCCTATCATGCTCACCAGTATTATCTCATTGTTTACTTGTACTCTTCCATCAGTCTATACCCATCTGTTGACTCTTGTCCAGTACCTGAATTAGGGCAAGGACTGTCCTTTTGTTTTGTGTTTGTACAACCAGTAGCACAATGGGGTGCTGGTCTACAACTCGGGCTCCTAGACACCATGCTAAATAAATAAGAAAAATGAGAGACTTCAGATAGTTTAGTAAACTTCAATTAAGTATGCACGTTTTTAGGTGCTTATCGATGCTGAATGTCCAAAGTTTTTGAGTTTGCCTATTACTGCTCACACAATTCCTTGGCATTTGATGGCATCAGTTACCTGAAAAAATAGAATTTTCTTGTGGGATAAAGGATCACTCACTTTTAAAATTGTTTACTCATGTTTTGTATTCAAAATATGTTTTCTTCATGAGACATCTCACACAAACATATTTCCCTTACATTGCCTAGAGCAGAGGTGCACAAACTGGAAGGCACGCTCCCCGTCCCTCTCTGAGGGGGTGCAAAGAAACTGGGATCCCATGGGTCCTGCAGGACCTGCTGCCATAATAGCGGTAGCGGGACAAAAACTGAGGCCATGGCTACACTGGAGAGTTGCAGCGCTGGTGGTCAGTTTACAGCGCTGCAACTTAGTAACTGTCCACACCTGCAAGGCACATCCAGCGCTGCAACTCCCTGGCTGCAGCGCTGGCTGTACACCTGGTCTGGTTGGGATATAACGATTGCAGCGCTGGTGATGCAGCGCTGCTCTGCAGGTGTGGCCACCAAAAGCGCTGTAATTGGCCTCCAGGGTATTAGGAGGTATCCCAGAATGCCTGTTCACGACAAACCGGAAGACTGGGCTCCCCGGAGCTGCTTATCTAAAAAACAAACACAGCTCCTGTTTGCTCGAGAAGAGGCAGGTGAATTGCTTTGGAATGTTCAGAGCTGTTTGCTTCAGTAGAGAAGCCACATGGCAGAGGGGATGGGGGGAGTCCGTGTTGGAGCTCGGAGTGCATAATTTGCATTTAGTGAATGAGAGAGGGGTGGGGGAAAGGCTTGAAACTTTTAAAATGATTGCAGGTTGGTGATGTGTATGTTCCAGTCCTTAGAACTTGCAAGGCAGGGAGCTGACAGCTCCAAAAATCCACTCTCTCTCTCCCCCCCATGCTACCCCTCACCCCCCTCTTTTGAAAAGCACGTTGCAGCCACTTGAACGCTGGGATAGCTGCCCACAATGCACCGCTCCCAAAAGCACTGCAAAGGCTGCAAATGTGGCCACACTGCAGCGCTGTCCCTACACAGCTGTACGAAGACATCTGTAACTCCCAGCGCTGCACACCTCCAAGTGTAGCCATACCCTGAGTGGGTATTGCAGGGTGGAGCAGAAATGGGACTGAAAAAATACTCCTCCTGCACCGCAAACAACATGAATGCCTTGACCAGTAGTTGCCACTCTCCAGCTGCCCAACTCTGAAGGCAGCAGCACGAGCAGCAGCAGTGCAGAGTAAGGTTGGCAATGCCCTGGCCAGCAGCTGCTGCTCTCTGGCTGCCCAGCTCAGAAGTAAGAGATTACTTCAGATTACAAGGAACGGGGGGAGGGGGAAGCTTGACAAATTCTATAAATGGCAAGAGGGGCACAACTGGAGAAAAGTTTGTGCATCACTGGCCTAGAGAACGAAAACCTCTGAAATAGCTCATTATTTTATAGTTCATTTGTATCAAGTTTGCTTCAGCTGAAAACAGCCTTTATTTATTGGCAGTAGAAATCAGCTGGCATGTTTAACTCAACAGCCTAGCTCTTCTTCAGCTCTGTGTAACCTCTAAAGCTTGTATATGTAATCAACAGAAGTTGGTCCAAAAAAAGATATTACCTCAACCACCTTCTGTCTCTAATATCCTGGGACTAACACAGCTAAATCACCACTGCATATTTGATCTTGAGTGAGTCATTAACTCTCTCTGTACCTCAGCTCCTCACAGATAAAATGGTAATAACATTTCCGTACCTCGCAGGGGTGTTGCTAGTATAATTTATTTTATTTGTGAGATGCTCAGGTACTATGGTGACTGAGGGCGCTATGAAAACCTAGATAGAAAACACTACCTTTCACTGAAGTTCCTTCATGTTAAACTGCAAGAAGATGGAAAACATGGAGCAAGGACACTAAGATTTAGGTCCCAATCCTGTGTGTTACTCAGTTCTTCCTGTAAGGTCTTTAGAGTCCAATTAATTTAGGGAGCTCCACAGGAGGGATACAGTGTCTTCCAAGATCAGATACCCAGTTTAACTGTCACCTATGTAAAATATTTTTAGTGTCCATCAAAATATGAAATTAAGAAACAGGAAAATAAGAAATGAAACTGAGGGACTGCATCATTTTCAAAGTGTACCTACTCCTTTAAGATTTTTAAAACTCTTTTTAGTGTTATGCAAGAGAGTTTTCTCTACAGTAGTCTACTAAATGCGGTCCTAAGTACTTTATGATCATATGAGACCAAGCAAATGGAATTGAGCAAAACAGGGTTTTAAAAGAGATATAGTTAAGGGATATTCAGAGTTATAGTTATCTTCAGAGATATTCCAAATTGTTTTAGAATGCAGGATTCTTGGTGCTGCAATACAGAACTTATTTGCAGTTGTCTGTGGTTCCATTAAATGTAAAGTGTTGCCTGCATATCAGGATAATTTAAAATGATGATTCCCAAACTGATATTTGCTTTAGGGTTTCTGCCAGCAACAGCGATCACAAAACATTCATAAAGTCATTGTTCAAAAGAACATAAGGTTTATTGTAAAACAGCAGCAATGAGACAGACACACTGAGGAACCTATTTTTAGCTGGGTTACAGTCTGACAGTTGTTTGCAGGCTCAATTTGCACCTCAGTTTTTTTCCTATAAAATTAATTGCAGATGTAAATCTGAATAATTGCATTCCCATCTCTCCAAACTGCACCTGCAGTCAAGGAAACAGAAAGAAACACAGCTACTTGTAGTGGAATGATGGTAACAATCCATGGTTGCAACATGCACGTGCAAACAGAGCTGCTTTCCTTCTGAAAATTTATCACTACATATCAGACCAAGGATCATTTCACTTAGTTTACATTTTATTTCACACACAGCCACACTGGGACACCAGTGCTAGAACTCTGAGGACATACTTTGAGATACATTAAAATGTCAGTTTTATGGGTGGCATAATGTAAATAGACATGATATATTCCAAGAATGCCTTGGCAATGGTGAAATGATGTACTTGATGTTAATGATACATTTCAATTAGTTCCAAGCAAAATATAACTAAAGTTTAATTTGGCAGTATAATACACAATGCTTTGATTCATAAGTTAATTCCAGAAGGAAGCACTAAAATAATTGTCTGACTTCCCGCATAACACAAGCCATAGAATTTCACACAGTAATTACTACAGTACAGAGAATGATTGATTGTTCCCTATGGTATTAGGTGGGCACTAGTGAGCCCAATAACTTATGGCTGAGCCAAAGCATATCTTTCAGAGTATTGCCAATTGCAAGTGTTCAAAAAGCATGAGTCAAACAACTAAACATCATAGGTCATATTTTCAAGTTTTTCCCCACAGCCACGAGGCTTGGAAACTATTGTTGTTGTTAAGTAAATGTTAAAAGAATCTCACATAATCACAGGAATCCAGGAGCTGGGGCTCTAAGAAAACCACCAAATATCACCATACACAATTATATCACAAGCATTGGCAATACTACTTTTTTTAAAAAAAAAGACATCCAATCTTTAATCAAAAAACTCCACATGAGGATGACTTAATTCCTTCCCCTGGTAATCTGGTCTAATGTTTAATTACCCTCACTGTTAAAAAGTTGTGTTTATTTCCAGTGTGAATTTTTATTAACTTAACTGACAGCCAGAGAGGACCGAGGGGTGGCAGGTGAACTCCCTCTTTGGGGAAGCTAACCTACTGGCCCTGCTCCTTTTGCCTGCGGCCGGAGGAGCCCCAAGCCATGCCCCGTCCCCCACGCAGGCAAACGAGCCCCAGCCCAAGCTGCACAGGGCAACGTTCACCCCGGCTGGCCCGATCTCCAGGCCACCAGCTGGAGCTGAGCTCCCACCGGGTTCAGGGGAGAGGGGAAAAAAGGTGGGGCCTCAAGGCTTAGCCTGCCCTGGCTTTTGATACCTGCCATCCATATTGTTATGCCTTTATCTGCCACATGAAAGAACCCCATAAGGTAATGAGGCTATGTAGTGTTACTTATTTATCAAAGGGGGAAAAAAAGCTTATAACTGTCTGTTCTTGTGTTTTTTGTGACCTCCCCCTTTCCCTCCCTCCTTCCCAAAAATAGCTTTTTTTCCCTTAAGCAAAATGAGGCAGCAAATAATCTCTTGAAATCTTGGGGCAGTTTTGCACTTTTTTATTTAATCAAAAGGTTTTGGTGCATAAAGAAGTGTTTCCTTATTTCCAGTGGCCAGCCATGTGTGCGTGAACCTGTTTTCATCCACATGCTACTGCTCTTTTCATTATTTTGAAAGATAGACAGAAAGGTAACCATTGTCTAGAGATAGCGTAGGTCTGAGGTGCCCAGTTAGTCAATGATGCACACTGACTTTCCAATGTGACAGGAGGTGCTTGTTCCCCTCACTCTGCCCCAGGTCCCACTCCTACTCCACCCTTTCCCCAAGGCCCTACCCCCGCCCCACCTCTTCCTGCCTCATTCCGCCCTCTCCCCCCACAGCGTGCCGCGTATTCATTCCTCCCCCCCGAGCCTCCTTCACACCACGAAACAGCTGATCGTGACTGGCGGGAGGCATGGAGGGAGGGAGAGGCACTGATTGGCAGGGCCCACCAGCAGGTAGAAGGCGCTGGGGGCAGGGAGATGTACTGATAGGGGGCCTGCTGGTGGTTGCTCAGCAACCGCCATTTTTTTCCTTGTGGGTGCTCCAGCCCTGGAGTCAGCACTTGTGGATAGTATCCTTTACCTCATTAAACAAACAGATATTTTAACATCTTTTCTAAGGCCTGGCCTACCCTAGAAAACTAGGTCAGTATAACTACACCACTCAGGGGTGTGAAAAATTCACACCCCTGAGTGACACAGCTAAACTGACCTAACCCCCGTGCAGACAGAACTAGGTTGATGGGAGAATTCTCCTGCTGACCTAGCTACTGCCTTTCCAGGAGGTGGAGTTCCAATGCAAGAACTCCTTCCGTCGGCATAGATAGTGTCTTTACTGAAGTCCTACAGTAATGCATCTGCGCCACTGTAGAGGTTTATGCGTAGACATACTCTAAGGTCCCTAATGTCTGTTATTACTTTTGCATCTATATTGCTCCATAAGCATGATAGGCTTTGCAGCTGCAGAGGCTTCTCCTCTACACTGAGAGTGCTCTGTGTCAGATTTCAAGCCTCCCCATCCCTAGATTTGCAATCTGAAACCCTGCCCCAGCAAAAAGTACAGAGAATTCATTCCTCTAAGGCAAGAAATATAAGTCAAACCCCAATATGCCTGCCCTATTATTCTAACTGAGGTACACTGACAGAACCATGGAAGAAGCTTCTACAGCTTCTGCCTGCACCATTCTTTGGTCTTGCCAGTGTTATAAATACATCACTGTTGTGCCAACAAAAATTCACTGTTTACAAAAATAAATTAAAGAGCTGAAATTAACAAAAACCAACCACAAAAAAGTATCTGTGGTTGTCCAAAATGCAGCTCAGTGTATTACAACAGAGTTCTACAATTTGTTTGGAGGCTGTCCTCATCAGCATCCTGTGGAAAAATGTAGGCCCCAGCATGTCTGGTCCCTCTTATATTAAGCTATACCAGTTCATAGAAGATCATGTAGTCCAAGCCCCTGACAGATTTTTGCCCTAGCTCCCTCAGGGTTAGAGCTCACAACCCTGGGTTTAGAAGGTCAATGCACAAACCACTGAGCTATCTCTTGCCCTCCTTGTACCATCAGTTAAAAATAGAAGCTGGGACTTTCACAGGTCATATCTCTGTATAAAGCTGAAGGCAGCTGCAATATGCTCAATTTTATGCAAATGAAGGGTGACACTCAGTCTTCTGGAAAGCCGCCAATACATCCTCCAGTTGGGCAAAGTGTGGATGCTCCAGTTTCAGTGGATGTGTCCAGCTATGTCTAAAATTAAAACTTGCCAATCATTCTGCAAGTTTCCATCATTCTAATGCAATTTATATTAAGAATATAGTGCAGTTACTTCGAGGTATTTGGAGGTGGGGGGGGATGGCGGCAGCAACCAAAAAGATTCCCTGCTCCAACAGACAATTGAGTTATTGGCTGTAAGGCTGCATATAAAATAGCTCTTTCCAGTTCTGGTTTGTTTCAGTATATAGTAACAGGGTCAGAGGATTGTCTGTCTGTAAGAGTGCTTCCCTATTACCTCAGGCACCTGTGTTAAGATTTAGAAGATATCCTGGGGCATTGTGTGCAACTTTTTGTTCCATGGTGATTCCTTTCTCAGGACTTCAAAACATGGCCGTTTTTCATTCTGAGCTAGTTGAAAAGAAAATGGATAACGGAACAGCATGGAACAGCACCCAACAAAAGTTTTTCACTAAGGCCTGTTGCTTCACCTTGGAATAAAGGCAAAATGTTAAAGAAAAATACTACAGTTTGTTTATTTGAAGAATAACTGTTGTGCAGCTCTGAAGCCTGAAAGGCTGATGTGTCCTATTGTCTAAAATGTTCACAGCGTTCACAGGATAGAATGTGTACTGTACATTTGAAAACATTGTTTTGCTAATTAACTCTTTATATAATGAGATTTTAAAAGTTCAAAGAATTGTGAGGCTTTCATCTCAGGAATATGCCTGTGATCCAATATAGGACAAAAGAAGAACTCTGCAGTTGAACGTATATAAAATGCATTGTATAAGCATTACTTTATTCTTGCTATTTACTAGTTTTGAAACAATCATCTACAAGAATTAAAAAGAACCTAGAAAACTGGCAAACTGTTCCTACTGCAACCATGCCAAGAATATTGAAAGTGAAATTCAGCAAATACTTTCAGCTAAGTACTAATATTTTCAAGGGTATATACATGCAACTAATGCTGCTGGTGGGTTGGGTTTTTTTTGTTTGTTTGTTTGTTGTTGTTTTCTTCTTCATCTCGCACATTTGTTATTTGGAACACTCATATTAAAGAACACAGTTTCCAATCCAATTTGTGGATAATAAGCTCACTGCTTCTGGTTTTATTTAATTAGGTGGAGATATACCTGAGCAATGACATCTCTTCTGAAACTCACAACCACAAGGAAACAAAGCCATAACAAAAACAGCAGAAGGGATCGTTTGAGCCAGTAAAATCCACAAAGCTAAATTTTTGTTATCTTGAATGTTATGTAACAAATGCTTATGTCTCATGAAACAAACTGATCTTTTTCTCTTCTTCCAGATCTAGCATTGTCTGTCTATTCATATGCCTACTTGTGTAGTTTAAGCTATCTAATATGTATGCTTTAATGCTTCTGGAGCCAAAGTTCCATGCTTAACAGTGGGCCCTATTGGCGCCAGGTCTAAGTACAGCTAATTAAATGAAGCAGCAAATATTGGATACAGAAGATATTATTAAAGCAAAAATAATTTCAAGTGGTAACTTAACAGTTATGTATAGACAAGCCATTTAATGTGTCCAGTTTCAGTTTTCTTTACCACAGGCCACCCAACATTCCTCTGTAATTATAAAAACGTTATTATGGCAGGTTTAAATCCCATCTGATTTGGCAGCAGTGCTGTGTATTTACTGTGATGGCAGTTCAGAACACTCATTAAATGTACAAACAGCTGACAATACAAGAAGGAATTCCAAAATATGTTTTTCCCTCATTGCAGTGACCCTTTCTAGCCTTTCAAAAAAAATGTTGACTGAATTCTAGGAGTAAGTGTACAAGAGGCACTTCACAAAAACACAAACCATATTTTCCTTCAGTTACTACTTCACTAGCTACCCCTTCCCACGAAACACTTGCTAAGAAAATGCACAGATTAAGAATGAAATTCACATGAAAGCCTGACATTTTTAGATTTCAAACAGGGATAAGTACTGGGGTTTTGTCATGCATTTTAACCTTCCGCGTGATTTAAGGAAAAATGTTTCCAAATCAAAGGAATATTAAACTATTATTTAACATTTTTCTCTCAAAATATTACAGCTGAAAGAACATTATGGCCTATGTAATATGGCTTGCGTGTTTACCTGTCTTTCTTAGCTTGATCTTTTGTAGACTTTGATCAAACACTCTACTGAGTTTGCACTGATGGGATTTACACTGGCTGCTTACAATATTAATAGCTGTCAGCATTCCTGCATTGGTGAGGGTTTATTTGGTTTTCTTCATGTAGATTTTTGAAGAACCTCAATTAAAGCAATTTCAAAAGAGTGGTTCTCCCTCAAGAGTAAAGATTTGCAAGAAGGACACATAAATAGCTTAACTGCAACATAGCAAAGACTGAGTACTTGCATGTGCACATGGACTTTGATCCAGCAAAGCACTTACACACCTAAACTAAAAATGAGCTTAAATAGTCCTACTGATGATAGTGGGAGTATTTTAATCTTAAAATTAAGCACATGCGTAAGTGCTGCACTGGATTCAGGCCTAGATACCTCATTTATTATGTGCATGTACAAATATCCAATTCTATTTTGTGCATGCTGTCATACACAGAGATTTGATCCTGAAATGTCCTGGCAATGTAATCATAACCCAGCAGAAAAACAAAAGTGAAATTCATGTCCTACGTTACTGGAAACATTTAATTAATACACTTAGACTCACTCTAAATGCAATTATGTATTAATTAGAATGAAGTTTATATGCTTCCAGTGTACCTGGATGTCTTTTCTACACAGTATTATTGAATACTTCCATAACATCCTATCCTAACATGCATTGCTTCTTGTGTAAAACCTGGGATGGATTCCTCAGAGAATGTTTCTACTGCAGTTGTTTCAAAGTTCTGATGTGTTTTCAGGGATAACATAGACCCAAATTATTTTTCTCTAGTTCGATTGCCATCAAGAAATGGAGCCTTGGACCCTCATTCTCACTCACTTCCACCAGTTCAGTGTACAAAAACGGGGAGAAAAAAAAGAGAGAGAAAATGGCCACATTGTCTTTGTAGGAAAAAAAAAAATCTCTGTCCTACAGTCTTTCTTCACATTCAAAATCTAGCCACCTGTAGGCCAGATTGGTGAACCCCTTTCTATCAGTGGTGAGTAGTTACTTACGACAGTGGGACTCCTTGGGCAAGTAACTATTTCATTGCTGAGCTGAGAGTTCAAGAACCTGAATTAGACTGGATGAAGGGTGTACCACAGCTAGAGTTATCGCTCTCCCACTCCTAGCAATTGGGGCAGCAGAGACCCTGCAAGTTCTCAGACTGAATCCCACCTACTAACTTGTATAAGGACAGGCTCACAATGGGGTCCTAAGCCGGGACCCTAAGACTTCTCTAGTCCCACCTGCTCTCTGTGGAGGCTGTCAGTATCTCTGGAGAAGGCAAGGAGTTTATCTGTATGACCTTAGGGGTTCAGTAATCCTGAACATGCAGCAAGCTAAGGAACCATTTCATACCCCTCCTGCTGTAGCCTGACTATCCACAGCATTAAGCAGTGCAGGCCTCCCTAGTTTCCACTTTTTTAGGCAGCTGTGGAAATTCTTCAGGAAAATCCTCCCATGCAACTGAGCTTCTGCCCTTTGCCTCCTCTAGCTGTAATCCCTGTAGTTTTCTCTTTAGTTATCACATTTTATTTGCATTCAGTGCTTCTGCTGCACAGTCAGAAGAATGAATGTATTCAAAATTACCTCTGCATCAGTGAAACAGAGCAGAAAGTGTTATTGAAGCTGATTAAGAAAATCACTTATGTTTGCTATACCGTTTTAGTGCATATAGCTCCTCTTCATCCAGAGTGATACGACAGCGTAAAACAGATGACAAAACAAAAATCTTTGGAAGGGAGAATAAACTGCATCATCTGGTTTCGGTCCAAGGATTGATTTAATTTGGTAGCTTTGTTTATTTGTTAAAACAGCATTTAAAAAGCACAAAGCACTATTAAAGAAATTTCTTTATTTTAGAAATTCATCTTCCCTTTAGATGTGACTCAAAGATCCCCAAATCCAAGAGACACATGAGCTAAAGATAAATTTCAAATAAAAAGCCAGTAGTCCTAGTTTTCACCTCCTCTTTGAAGGACTCTAGCTGCCATGAAAACAACAAGAAGTCTGGTGGTAGCATGGCACCTTAAACAGATGTAGACTTACAGATGTATTTGGGCATAAGCTTTCGTGGGTAAAAAAATCTACTGCATCTGAAGAAGTGGGTTTTTTACCCATGATAGCTTATGCCCAAATAAATCTGTTAATCTTTAAGGTGCCACCGGACTCCTTATTGTTTTTGTGGATACAGACTAACATAGCAACCCCTCTGATACTAGCTGCCATGAGGAAGCAAGACTATTGCAGTACGCTTTTAAACAACACATTTATTCTGACAAGCACAATGTTATCCCACTATATTACTTAGTTCACTATTGTTCTGCAAATGTTCAACAGTGAGCAGCAATGCTGAAAACATCTCAAGAGAGCAAGTGAAGAATAACTTATTCAGTTGAAAACTACAGTGGGAATTTTAGGTGGACAGCATGTATTTATGCAGCCTGGAAATAGTGAAAAAGTGAGAGCAATTTTTAAATATGCCTGATAGTGAGAAACTAAAAAAGCTGAGTCTAAGTGACTTAATCACAATCTACAAGTACCTGCATGGGAACAGATTTCTAATAATAAATGGCCCTTTTTTTAACCAGGAAAATAAACAAGAAAAGCAATTTCGTTTATAGAGAAAGAGAGACATTTATAGAGAAAGTGTGGACAATTTCAGCACCATTCACAACCATTCCATGAAATACTTCCTTGTTATCATCTGGGATTAGAGACTAAAGGCTTTATAAAGCACTGTACAAATTGGCACTGACATATTATAAACCCATAGCAGGAGAAAGGAGGTTCATTATGTTCTAGAGTTCTCACATGTATGATCTGTCAACTATGTGAAATATTAGTATTTTCCTACAGATATGTTAATCTCCTCTCAAGCTGTGATGATGCGCCCCATGCATTTTGACTACCACATTAATGACTTACTGGTAGAATATATTTAGCTTCACTAATTTAAATGCAGGAAGAGAAAATGTGAGACCACTTGTGAGATAATATTCAACATCTATTTATGGCCAAGTTCTGTTCCCCAATCATTTTGAGGAATGGTCAAAGCTAAAATGTGTAAGTAAAAGTGACTAAATGACTTAGGGAGTTAGGTGTCATTTCTAAGTCATTTAGGCATTCAGGACACTAAGTCCCATAGAAAGTCAATTGACTTTCACTCAAGTGACTTTTGAAAATGGAACTTAACCATTTAAAAAAATTAAAAACATTGTGTGTGATTGGCCAGGTTGTCAGAGAGTTCTTGAGAACAGGCCCAGGCCCCTTGCATGCAATGAGGCTGCTTGTGTGAGTAAAGTGCTCAGTGAAGTTTTTAAGAAACCCCCTAGAAAATTGAACTTTTTTGCTGCTGTCAATATCTGGCAGAAGTGTTACGTGTTGGGACCAAAAGTATCCCTAATGTAGCCACACTGAAATCAACAGTTATATCAAGGGTGTGCCCCATGGGTTCTATGATAGGAAACCTCGTATCTTAGTGAGTTTCTTTAGTTTGTGATATTTTGGGGATGGGAAGAGGAATTGTAAGATGACCAAAACTATTCAGAGGTTTGGGCTTGTTTGTTAGTTTATTTAAATGCATTTACTATAGGTACTTTAAACACTGAGCCCACCCAGAGTCTATTCTCAAGTACACGTAGAGGAGTCATTGAAGGTGCATTTAAAGGAAGGTGGGGAAACACCAAATATATCCTCGGCGAACACTGGTTCTAGGAGAACGAAAATTATTATTCACCATTCATATAGCACAGAGCATGCTAGTCACTTTACAAGCAATTAAACAGATCTCTGCCCTGAAGTATTTGCAATCCATGTTAGGGACAGTCATACAAAAAGACAGCTAAATGGAATCAATGAAATGTGACAGAGAAGGGAAACAAAGGAGAGAGAAGACATATTCAATTTAAATTAATTTTCTAGCATCCACTTTTTATGGTACCTCTCTGCAACAATTCCAATATCTGCAGAGAAAACGAGTGATCTTCATGTACTCTTATGTCTAACCACATCTGTAATCAGACTTAGAGATGCTGTCTTTACTTAGAGCCACAATCTTCAATAGCCTTTTCAGATTCCTCTGAGTAAGTTCACGGAGTGTGCTCTGCATTCAGCAACTAATATATAAATGAAAAGTGATAAGTTCTGAACTTTTGACCAAATCTCTGACCATGTATCTGGCACCAGATCATGGACTCAAATAAATCCAGTGTTTGAAAAGGTCTGTATATTTACTTAGTTTGATGTCCCATATTGAAATGCTTATGCTCAGCTTCCTACACTTGTATTTCCTTGTGAAAAGGAATCATTGTTTCTTCCCAGTGATCCATATTGGTCATCTTTACTGACATTGAGTAGTACATCTTACCACTGATTGGGACAACTCTGAGTGAGTAAGGGTGGCAGAATCTCATACCATACAACTCCCTCAGGAACAAAGTACCATCACAAACCTCACCAGCTTCCAAGGTTCATTTTTTTTTGAGCTTGCCTTCTCTAACAAACAGATAAGAACAGGTATATCTAAAAAAAAAAAAACAACACTCCACCAACAAAAAAAAAACAACCAAAAAAAAAACCAACCCTCAACCACCCTACCAAACCAAGACACTCCACTGCACACACTTCTCCCTCTAGAGAGAGGATGAGAGAACAAACGTGAGAGATGTATAATCACATTTCTTAATGAGCTATTGGATGGCGCTCAGGTCATATGATAAACACAGTAAAAGAACATATAGCATAGGTATAGAATACTATGCTATTTTCATAAGTCACAGACGGCAACATTTCCTGTTATCATCATTTGAGGGAAAGTCTTGGGATTACAAAGACCAAGATAGGGACCTCAAGGTGAGGGAATAGAAGAGGAAAGTTGGAGGGCCCTAAAATGAATGGGCATCAGAGCTTTGTCTATACTCAGAGGAATGACATGCCTCCAAACAGCAAAGGAAGCAGAGTACTTTCAGTGGATTGAGTCTGAAACTCTTACTATACAGTGTGACCACTAAATGGTGCCATTGCTTGCCTCATTTTTTTTATTTTCTAACTGTAGTGAGGCAGAGTGGCCTCCCTCTGGACTTGAAAGTGAGAGACCACTACCCATCCTGCCCCCATTGGCCTAAGTACTGAGGCAGGGCAGGGAGTATAAAGAGGGACCTCTGCAGCTTAGTTCCCAGTGCACCAGAGAAGAAGGCAGATGTCACTTCTAGGGAGCAGAGCCTTCTCTGAGACACTGGACAAGCAGCCAAGCAAACCAGCACCCTACTGCCTAAAGAGAAAGAGGACCCAAGGAGTCACTGAAGTGGCTGCCACCTGGCTGCTAGGCAGTGAAACAGAGCCCCAGCTCGATGGAGAAACGTCAACTAAGTGGGGTAGGAAATAGCCCAGGTGAACCTGACATTGATCCAGTTGTGCTACTGGGAAGCAAGGCAATGTATTTCAGTTTCCCTGCTGACCCAGTGGAGGGACTATCTGCCATTAATAGGACCATGGGTTGGGACTCAGTGGAGTAGAGCAGTCCCAAGTCCCTCTATCCCCTTTGCCGCTACCTCACACCTGAGGATTAGCAGCTCACTCAGCCTAGGCCTGAAAGCCTGTGCCTTGATTAATGGTTGCCCCAGCCAAGAGGCCATGGGCTCTAGACCAGACATTCTCAAACTGGGGGATGGTCTCCCCTGGTGGGGGGGGGATGACAGATTGTATTCTGAGGGGCACAAGAAGCTTTAGGAGAAGAAAAAAATTACTGCACACATTTTATCCACAGCGATGAATAATTAGCAAAGCTTATTCCTCCAAACATATCAGATCCTCAGATGGTGCTGTGCATTTTGACAGATTTCTGTTAAGTTTGCATAGCATTACACAATGTCATTGCCATCTGTACATTAATCCATTTGCTTCAATGTGGTGGTGCTCACTTAATTGTAAGCATTGACCACAATCACAGTTTTGCTTTTGTTCTCATTACAATGGATCATTGGCTCTGCTTGAATCAATGCCTTACTGTATTTAATATTTAGTGAAAGTTACATGTTGATTTCTTTAAATCAATATATGTACTTGTGTGGTGGGAAGGTAGGGGTATAACTACTACAGACACAAAGGGAGGTGCGATCAAGGAAATTTGAGAACCACTGCTCTAGACTGTTGACTGCCTCAGCCAGGAGGCTCTAGGCCAGTGGTTCTCAACCTATTTACCATTGTGGGCTGCATATGCAGCTCTTTGTGTGTTATGTGGGCCACATCCACGCTATATATACTATCTGTATGGCCCTGAGGATATCACATGGGCAGCAGCGGTGTTCTGATTGGGCCACAAGCGGCCCATGGGCCACAGGCTGAGAACCACTGCTCTAGGCTAAAGACTGCATATTGCTCTGCCCCACCCAAAAGGCTAGAGCCCTAGATTATTTGTTTTAGACAGGAGGCTCTCAGCTAAAAACTGTTTATTACTCTGCGCCGCCCAGGGGGCCAGAGCCCTAGACTTTGATTGCTGTCAGTACTACCCAGGAGGCTGCAAGCTATAGACTGCTTGTTGTTCAGCCCCAGCCAGCAGATCCCAAGCCCAACTACTATTGCCTGAGGCAGTGAGGCGGAGTGGCTTCCCTCTCCACTTGAGAGTGATGTACCACTACACTAACACATACAACCTTTACCTGAAACAGCAACATCAAAAGCCTCATGCTTCGATACGTTGCCTTGCAATCAAAATTTAATATTTTATTTTTTTAAAAGTTGTAGTTAATAAAAAGAGGTATCTTCCTGCTTTTAGCACTTCGTTTTCATTTCCTGCCAGCTAATGCCAGCAATAACTGGTGCTTCAGCAACTTATTACTCATTAAATACTCATTTAAAACACCTTTTCTACTGTATATTTTGGATTATAGAAAGTGTTTTTGATACTTCATGCCATTTTACAGTACATGCTTTTTTGTCTAAATACTGTCAAAGCTTCATTTGAAACCAGTTTTTTTTTTTACGTGTTTTATTTTATTTGTCAAATTTCCAAGCTTAGATTTAGTTAAAATGTTTAATGGAAAACATAACAGTATTGCCCTGAAATCCAACAAAAGTTGGGGGGAAATATTCTAATAAATCAAGGATAATAAATATAATATTCAAGTTCAGTTTTATTAGACACTCCAGGTCTGCCAGAAAAAAAATGTTGATTTTAAGTTGTAATTTATATCCTCTTTAAAGTTCTAAAGATGCATTTGGTGTAAGCTCAAACTACTTATTTTTATTCAATATTAATATTTTCCCACTTTGCTAGTCTTTTGCACTCAGAACAATTTCTGATATACACAATTATTTAAAACATAGATTTGGAGTTTTTGATTTGTAATTTGTTTAAGGAAAGGTTATTTTGTTTATATTATTCCTTCAGTATTATCAGCCCTGGAGATGGATGGGAAATGTCTGTTTATGCACAGAACTGTTACAGAAAGGACCACAGTAGTACAAGCTTCCTCTTCCTCACTGATCTGTATTAAGAATAAACTCCCTGTAGGTGGGGAAAAGATAGTTTAGTCTTGATGCTGCTTCAGTGCTGAGCTCTCTCCTAAAATGATCACCAAGAATGTTAATTAGCACCATTTTTCATCATATTTCCAAGGGTTTACTAAGAACTGCAGTGAAATCACTAGACAATCATCAGATGCTACTAATATTTGGTGACTACTAACATTGTCAAAATTCAAACCTTTGACACAGAGATGAAAGGATTATGGTGCTTGAACTGTTGATTCCCTGTATATTCATATGTAGTTTCCCATTTCATATAAAATTATATATATTGTCATAGTTCAGGGCAACTGCACATGCATTCCCCCCACATCCCCTCCCTTAGTGGTCCCTTAGACTTTCAGCTCTCCAGCTGTTGCTTCTCTTGGGTGGAGATCCATGTCTCACTACCTTCTAACCAGGGTATGTCCAGGCTGCACAGTTCCCCCTACCTTCACTGTGTATTTTTGAGCAAAGACAGTTTGCTTGTACAAACCTGCTTGCTTTCTCTTCAGAGACTGCTAACAGTGCAATTGCTCTAGTTATAAGTTACCACATAGTGTTCTTTCTAAGTAAGCCTACTTTATTCTTAAGGTAAAAAGCATTACCGAGAAAACATATTAAACGCAATAAAAGAACCTACTGCTAATCAGTTTACCAGGCATCCTCCCATCCGAGGGGTTTCTTGTGGTTATAAGTTCATCATAGCTTCATCTCAGAACAAGTATGTATATAGTGTTATGGGGCCTCATTAGACCAAGTCCTGCCAATCCTCCCCAAAGGACTGGGGCCCTCCGTGGACCAGTGGTCATATCCCAATAAGGAAGAAGGCCTTTGTTATAAACAGATAGCTAAGGGTTAATGTCTCTTTCACCTGGAAAGGGTTAACAAACAACACCTGACCAGAGGACCAATCAGGAAACAAGATACTTTCAAATCTGGGTAGAGGAAAGTTTGAGTGCGGGTCCTTTGTTCTTGGTCTGTTCTGTCTCTGGGCTCTGAGAGTGACCACACGAATCTCCAGGCTCTCTAATCTTCTGTTTCCAATTTGTAAGTACAAAGGTAGAAAGACAATATAGGTTTTTACATTGTTTTTCTGTATTTGCAAATGTGTAGTTTGCTGGAAATATTTTAAATTGTATTTTTTCTGGATAAGCGTTTACGCCATATCTTATAAGCGAAAGACACTGTACATTCCATCTAAATTAACAGAGATATTTTTACTCTGTCTTTTATTAAAACTCTTTAAAGACCTAATGATTGTTTACTCCTTGTAATGCTAAGTATGATCGATTCCAGGACTTGGTGGATAGGGAAAAGTAAATTCTCTTTGTGTAGATCAAAGTGAGCTGAAATCTGAGCCTCGGGTAGGGTAAAGGAGAGAGACTAGCTCCGGTGTGTGTCAAGGAGTTGAAGCACATATAATACCTTGGTGTACCCAACAGTGAAAATCTGGAGAGGAAGAGGGGGGAGGGAATTTAGTTCCTTGTTGTGAACCAAGGAAAATTGGGTCTTGGCGCCACCAGGGAAGTTGGGAGCCAGAGTTTATCAGGTACTCAGAATCCTGATTGGTGGCAGCCTATCAGATCTAAGCTGGTAATTAAGCTTAGAGGATTTTATGCTGGTACCCATATTTTGGACGCTAAGCTTGAAATTTGGGAATTATACTATAACAACCTTGAGTTAGTTTAAAACACAGATTTTTATCCAAAAATCTTTGGGTTTTTTTTGGTCTGGTGGTCTCCAGAGAATCCAGTCTGAACTAGTTATGTTTATCTCCCCATTTGGTTAGCTTCAAAGGCTGATAACATAAGAAACTCATTAGCACTCTCATCCTTACTAAGGAAGGTAAATACAGTGCTAGAATACAACATACACAGTTGCATTTTGAATACAGTGTACCCCCCAAAGGTGTTAACCCTAATTCAATCAGGTTTAACTTAACTCAGTAAGATCTGAGTAAGGTTAAACTTAATTCAATAAGGTTTAAACAATAAGGTTTGTTCAAGATATTCTCAGTCTGTCATAAAATCAAAACATTTGCAAACATAAGCAATAAAACACGGTAAGAAATGCAGGATGCTAGTGATGGAGAACCTCAGAATGCTGAAGCAGTGCAATGAGGCATTAGCGTACATGAGAATCAGGCCTGGTCTACACTACGATTTTAGGTCAAATTTAGCAGCGTTACCTCAATTTAAGCCCGGACCTGTCCAAATGACGAAGCCCTTTTTTTCGACTTAAAGGGCTCTTTAAATTGATTTATTTACTCCACCTCTGACAAGGTGAATAGTACTGCAATTGGCCTTACTGGGTCGAATTTGGGGTAGCAGGGGCGCAATTCGACGATATCGGCCTCTAGGAGCTATCCCAGAGTGCTCCATTGTGACCGCTCTGGACAGTGCTCTCAACTCAGATGCACTGGCCAGGTAGACATGAAAGGCCCGTGAACTTTTGAATCTCATTTCCTGTTTGGCCAGAGTGGCAAGGTGCAGGTGAGTGCAGATCTCATCAGCAGAGGTGACCATGATGGAGTCTCAGGATCGCAAAAGAGCTCCAGCATGGACCAAACGGGTGGTATGGGATCTGCTCCCCATATGGGGAGACAAATCCATGCTAGCTGAACTCCATTCCAGTTAACGAAATGCCAAAACATTAGAAAAAGTCTCAAAGGGCATGAAGGATAGAGGCCATAACAGGGACGCACAGCAGTGCCGCGTGGAAATTAAGGAGCTAAGGCAAGCCTACCAAAAAACCAGATAGGCAAACGGCCGCTCTGGATCAGAGCCCCGAACATGCTGCTTCTATGATGAGCTTAATGCCATGCTAAGGGGAGCAACCACCACTACCCCAACCCTATGCTTTGACTCCGTCAATGGAGAATCACGCAACACAGAAGGGGGTTTGAGGGACAAGAAAGATGATGATGATGATGAAGAGATTGAAGATAGCTCACAGCAAGAAAGCGGAGAAACTGGTTTCCCCAACAGCCAAGATATGTTTCTCACCCTGGACCTGGAGCCAGTAACCCTCGAACCCACTCAAGGTGTGCTCCCGGACCCTGAAGGTGGAGAACGGACCTCTGGTGAGTGTACCTTTTTAAATATTACACATGGTTTAAAAGCAAGCGTGTTTAATGATTAATTTGCCCTGGCATTCACGGCCAGCACAGCTACTGGAAAAGTCTGTTAACGTGTATGTGGAATGGAGCAGAAATCCTCCAGGGACATCTCCATAAAGCTCTCCTGGAGGTACTCCAAAAGCCTTTGCAAAAGGTTTCTGGGGAGGGCGGCCTTATTCTGTCCACCGGGGTAGGACACTTTACCATGCCAGGCCAGTAGCACATAGTCAGGAATCATTGCATAACAAAGCATAGCAGCGTATGGTCCCGGTGTTTGCTGGCATTCAAACAACATCCGTTCTTTATCTCGCTGTGTTATCCTCAGGAGAGTGATATCATTCATGGTCACCTGGTTGAAACAGGGTGCTTTTATTAAGGAGACATTCAGAGGTTCCTGCTTGGCTGTTTGGCTATGGCTGAACAGAAATGTTCCCCGCTGTTAGCCACGTGGTGGGGGGAGGGGTGAAGCATGAGTGATCTCTCACACCAAACCGGCAGGCCCTCAATACAAGAGGGAAAACGCAACCTTGTAACGAAAGCACGTGTGCTGTGTAAAGTGAACAGCAAGGTTTAATGTGAAAGAGTGTACCCATTGTTCTCTAAAATGTGTCTTTTTAACCACCACTCTCCCTTTTCCTCCACCAGTTACAAATGTTTCTCCTTTGCAGAGGCTAGTGAAGATTAGAAGGTGAAAAAAATGCACTCAGGATGAAATGTTCTCTGAGCTCCTGCTGTCCTCCCACACTGACAGAGCACAGCAGAATGCGAGAAGGCAGACAATGTCAGAGTGCAGGAAAGCACAATATGAACGTGAGGAGAGGTGGCGGGCTAAAGAGAGTAAGTGGTGGGCTGAAGATGATAGG
>NC_133769.1:268290764-268311356 GCF_003597395.2 Chelonoidis abingdonii
CTTCTTATTTACAATGTCACCTGAAAGTGAGAACAGGCATTGGCATGGCACCCTTGTAGCCAGCGTTGCAAGGTATTTATGTGCCAAATATACTAAGTTTTAAAAGAGCAATATTCTGATGCAGAAACTACAGAACCAAACCACCAAAAAAGAAAACCAGTCTTCTGCTGGTGACATCTGACTCAGATGATGAAAATGAACATGCATCAGTCCACACTGCTTTGTATCGTTATCAAGCAGAACCCATTATCAGCATGGAAGCATGCCCTCTGAAATGGTGGTTGAAGCATGATGTGACATATGAATCTTCAGTGCATCTGGCACGTAAATACCTTGAGATGCCAGCTACAACAGTGCCATGCAAATGCCCGTTCTCACTTTCCAGGTGATATTGTAAACAAGAAGCAGGCAGCATTATCTTCTGCACATTTTAATCAACCTTATTTGTCTGAGTGATTGACTGACCAAGAAGTAGGACTGAGTGAACTTGTAGGCTCTAAAGTTTTACATTGTTTTATTTTAATGCAGTTTTTTTGTAAATAATTCGACATTTGTAAGTTCAACTTTCATGATAAAGAGATTGCACTACAGTACTTGTATGAGGTGAATTGAAAAATACATTTTTTTGTTTTTGACAGTGCAAATATTTGTAATAAAAATAAATATTAAGTGAACACTGTAGACTTTGTATTCTGTATTGTAACTGAAATTAATATATTTGAAAATGTAGAAAACATCCAAAATGTTTAAAATAAATGGTTCTTGTTATTAACAGTGTGATTAATTTTTTTAATCGCTTGACAGCCCTAATGGATAAATATTAGCCAAATGTGAACTAGACTGAAGAGGTCTGAAATCACTGCCAATGGGGTTATGTTTGTATCTAGGGGAAGCATATAAGAGTGTAGGATAGAATCAATTAAAATCAGATTTCCTGGTTTCTAACTGGTGTCACTTTAACTCATTAAAAAACATTTAGTAAACCACTGCAATATGATAGGCGTGAGAAATGCAAATTTGTACCCTGTAAAACATGTTGCTGATGATTAAAAAACTCAGTACAATGACTAATGTTAATGAATTGTGCACACCATTACCCTTGTAAGTACAAACACCACAAAAGCAAACTGTGATAGAAAAGAGCATCAAATGCCAACAATTAGAATTTCCTTCACAAACAGGTTTTACAATAGGCTATTCAGGTAAATCTATTAGTCACTGTTCTCAACTAGCACTTGTAAATGTACTGAACAGTACAGTCCTGTTTTTCAGACACACAGTACAGTGAATTTCTATACTCTGAAATTCACTGTACTGACTGAAGTATTTTCAGCATTATATGACATGGTGCAGAATGCCTGTTTACATGTACTTGTTAAGATGATGGGATTCGGTCATAAACCAGATGACCTCAGATGAAAATCTCTGATTCAAGTTTTAAAAACAACATGCAACAACTTGATAAGGTAAAATCACTCTAGTGTATGAGACAGATCAACATCTAAGCACTCAAAGACATCCAAAATATTCTTAGATTTTGCAAGTCCACATACACCAAGTAACAAAATTACTGGACCAAATAGAGTTTCTTTGTTCAGTGCACATGGTTATCTACCAACTAATTTTGAAGTGTGATCTTACTAATTTCACAATCATGCTTCTTTTGGGGACTGAGGGGATCTTTTTGGATTTGTCTACAATATTCAATTTAAAACAGTTTAGGTTTAGGTCTGTACTTGACTACCAACACATACTTGATATGCCCAGGTCAACATTTTTCATATATGTACAAATTCATTCCATTTAAAAACAATGGATTTTCAAAGGAGCGTAAGGGTGTTAAATGCCCAACATTCATTGAAACAAATTGTAATGAGTGTCATGTGCCTAACTCCCTTAGACTCCTTTGAAAATCCCAGCCAAATAACAATGTCTTAACATAAGAGTCTCTAGGAGTCAGATGTGAAATTATAAGCTCAGAGAAAAGTGTTCACACACTGGGTGCCAATTCAGCCCACTATACAGGTAGTCTTTACTCACAATATTGAGATCCAATTTCAACTCTCATTTCAAAGTCCCACATCTTGGAATTCAGAGTTCAGGCCATCTCTACCAGAAACCATGTGATGCGTTCTCTGATCTGTGAGCAGCCATGCCAGGAACAAACGTCTACTGAACACTATTTCATACACAAATGGCCCAGAGACACAGAGGGGGAAGCTACTGAGAATCAGCGGAAAATAATATGGGAAGTTCCAAAAAAAAAAAAAAAAAAATCCCAGAACATTCAGATTAATTTTAATTGGATGCAAAGGGCATTTGTACTGCCACCATCTTACCATCCTCTCAGACATGTGCTGGCATTGTAACAAACAGCTGGGGAATAACATGCTTATGTTCTCATGATGTGAGTATTTAAAAAAAAAATTGGGAGAACATATGGTACACACTATTGGGATTGCTACAGAAAAAATACTATGTACCCCATTCTGTGCATCTGTTGGAACTTAAACAAAAAACAAAAAATGGGCTGCTTGGATAAAGCACCCTTCAAAATGGTGAGCCAGAAATTGCATTCAGGGAGACAACATATAATAATGGCCTGGAAAATGGCAGGACAACTATCGCTCAACAGATGGTTTTCAGAGATTTTTTTATGCTGTGGTTATGGAACACAAAGTGGGTAATATAAAAGCAAACTACTGTATATATCCGCAAAAAACCCAAGATCTGATCAATACCTTATGCAAGAACTATAACTTGTCTAAGTTACAAAAATATCTCACCCACTTCAGCATTGTACTGAAGACTAGGTTTAACCATTACTTATTTGTCTTACTTATTTTGGCAAGTCTACCAGTTCCACTGAAGTAAATCAGCATTCAATCAGTGCAGCTTCTCTGGATTTACATGATCCATGTTGAGTAAGAGCAGAATTTGGTTTTTTGCTTGTAGGTATGACTAACTTCTGCAAGAGTACAGGTGTTTATAAGACAGTGTAACAAACTCCATTACAGGGTGCCTCTGTAAGTGTTGTTATACACTAATACCTTGGATGTTTAGTAGTGTGCTGGGTGTACCACAAGCTCAGAGACAAGTTGCAACCATGCACCCACAACTGAGGATGCCAAATTCAGGACGAACTGCTGAGAAATAGGGCAGCGACCCCAAGGCTAGTGACTAACCCCCATAGGATACACCAAACCAGCAACAAAAGTAAATTTCTGTTTCACCACACTGGCTAACAAGACGACATAAAGGCAGTTTCCGCAGGCATTCCAGTTCTTATATCACCACCAAAACCACTGGATTCAGAGATTGGTTGTAAAGAACCACTCGTCTCATCAAATAATAGGTTCTTCTGATCCCAAAGGACTAGCCACACACCCAGGTCAATATAGAACTTAGATCTTACCCAAAAATCACATTGATGCCAGTCCTTTAGTATCTAAAATCTAAAGGTTTATTCATAAAAAGAAAGAAAGAAAGGTGAGAGTTAAAATTGGTTAAAGGAATCAAATACATACAATAACTGCAAAGTTCTTGGTTCAGGCTTGTAGCAGTGATCAAATAAACTGCTGGCTTGATAAGTCTGGTTAGGTCCTCAAGTCCTTGGTTAGAATGCTGCCATTAGTATAAATCCATAGTCCAGATGCTTGGACAAGAAAGAGGGTGGAGCAGGATAGAGGCAAAATGGAGGGGTTTCCAGGGCCATTTATACCCTCTGCTATATGGAGGGAAACCCGTTGTTTCAAACAAAAACCTCAGCATGAGTAGTGGAGAATCACAGGTGAACAGATAGTGTTTGGAGTCACATGAGCAAGTCACATGTTCATGCCCAGTTTCGCTCAGTAATTATTCTGTTTTACTAGATTGACAAACTTGAAAATTTTGGAAATCTTTTTATAATGAGAACATTTTGATTTGCCACAATTTTTCATGGAATAAAATATATTTCCCAACTATCTCCAGTTGTAGGTGCTCCAAGCACAAGCCTTTTCAAGACCGACCCTTTAGTGGGTTCCTAGGAATACTCACACACTTTGGTAGCTAGGATTTCTGTGACAGGATGTATCTCCCTCACATTGGCCCCACAAGTGTTAACTGTGCATTGCAGGCTAAGGAAGCCATGCCCCTCCATCCTTGCTGGGCATGTTCAACCTGGAGACAGGTAATAAAGGGAAGAAGCCCACCTCAGTTGGGTGGGACCTCTGATGAGGAAAGACATGTACTGAGAGTCACCTCGATGGAAAGAACTGAGTCACCGCATACTTCACCAGCAGACAACTCCAGCGACCCAGAGAATCCATGGACTGCTGTACTGGGAGACTGACACTAGTCCGGTCATAGGATTGGAAGACCCATCAGTGTGTTTCAGTGGGATTCCCCACTGACCCAGTGGTGGGACAGTCCCTGGTCTTTCTTAGGGCCTTGGGCTAAGACCCGGTGGAGCGGGTGAGCCTGGGTCCTTCTATCCCCTGCTGCCAACCCCAAACCCAGGTGACAACTGCCTCTGCCTAGATCTCAGCTTTAGGCCTAGAGGCTTGGAGTTGCCTACTGTTCACCAGAGTTAGAACACTAGACTATTGAGACTGTTTGCAGCCCTGCCCTGCCCGAGGGCCGGAGCAATCCAGACTGTGTGGGCCTCAGACCCGAAGGGCTCTGATCACTAGGTCGCAGTCTCCCATTTTGTGGGCTAGACCACCAGAGAGACTCAAACAGCTGGGCCATAAACACCCTGCTGACCACGTGTGACCAGACACCCCTTGATTCTTCAGGCAGAGTTCAGCTTTATTATCTGTCTCCCACAATCTCCTTTGGGACCATATGTACAATCTTCCTGCCAGTCCTGTGTTCACTTGCCAAAGCTACTGCTGGCCCCCTGACAACAGGGTCTGCATCTGCCTAGATCTCAGCCTTTGCAGCCCAGCTCCCAGGCAGCTGCCTCCAACCTATTGCTCCTGTTCTCATGCAGAACTACCACTCTCTAGCCCCTGATCGCCGCCAACCTCAATTTGTACTTCCCTTCCTGTATTGGAGGGATTATGGAGCTTTCTACTGGCTGGATGTTGAACTGGAGGGAGAATTGTAACACTGTCTTGTATGCCAACATATTCCTTACAATAGGAGAAACAGTCATTTTCATACCAGACAGTTCATGATTCTGTACATAATAATCTGCCAAGGGATAAATAAATAGTTATTAAAAATAATTTACAGCAGTGATTCCTCAACATTATAAATCATGGGCTGGTTTCCCCATCTAACATTGCACTAAACCAGCCAGAGATCTGTGTAGAAGAATTCACATACATGATCTGAAATTCCTGAATATGATTTACTGACCATCCATGACTGCCGGACAATTCCGTCCGGGCCGCAAATGCACATGGAGGATGCCATTTTGTTCTACATGGTGGTGTCCTCCACATAGTGATGTCTCACAAGCAGTGAACATGTGAGGTCACTCCTTGCATACAAGTGTAGAATTGCACACTTTACTAAAAATATCATGGCATGCCATTTCTCCTGTCAGGAATGTCTGTCAGCATGCTGCCTTATATGTCAGTTTCCCCCCACACCACACAATAAGGAGAAAGAAGGATACATCAGGGGCAGGAGGCAGCATGGCAGAAACTTCTGCCAGTGGCAGAAGTTAGAGTAGGCCCTCCTCCTGCTCCAACTAGCAGATCTGCATGACAGAGGGTAAGGGAGCCCAAATGGCTCCCTGCATTCATTGTCCATTATGGAGAATCATGGCCCTAATATTATGACTGTTGTGAAAAATCTGATGTACTGAAAGTCAGTGGAGTATTGTGGTTCAGATGAATTCCTATACAAAGAAATCTGTCTTGGAAGAGAAACTATAAAAGCTTGGTTAAAAGTGTAGTATGACATAAGGAAAAACTTAACAATCTAAACTAAGTAATGAAGTACCATTTTTAAAAGGATATTTTTCCTGACCAAAACCACACTTTAAAAAATGTTGGAAAAACTGAGCACAGCTCAAACCTAACACGTCTTTATCCAAATATTGATCTATATTTCTAATGTAAACAAACCAAAAAGGAATGAGACAATATATGAAACAGAAAAAACACATTGATCTTGAGATAACAGTTTGCGCTTGTAAATTGGATATATTTGATATGAACATTGTGGAAAGAGAATAAATACCCGAAAATCAAGATGTCAGCTTTACATAAGCTCTTCTCTGGATCATAACTACAAAGTTAACAGTATTTTAAATGTCAGTTTTACTTTAAAAGTTAAATAGATTTGTTTCCATCTATATAACTGGCCTCTGTTTTTAGAGGCTGAAACCAAAACTAAACAGTACATGTGGAAGCTATTGACTTGTGCAGCATAATCATAAATAACTTCACTGAGAAACAATGCTGAGTTTATGACAGATGACATACTGCTTCCTCCTAAATATATCTTGTATTGCTTCAGTGTGATTGGCAATACTTTAAACAAAATACAGCTAACTGTTTTCCAGAATGGTGTATTTTCTACTAACCCTCTGTTATACCAATATAATTATATGAAACGTGACTTTTATTAAATATAAAAGTTTCAGGATGGTTTGAATCTCTTCTGGTCTATTCAGGTTCTTAGGCTACACCCATCACTGTAATACCTGAGAATAATATTGTTTTCATTAGTTCTCCAGGATTTTGCTTCTGCTGCAGTCAGTAAGAAAATTCTCAATAATTTCAGTGAGAACAAGATAGGGCCTCAGATCTCTCATGCATAAAAATCCATTCCAGCTAGCAAAATTAGGAAACCATGGGGAAAAAAAATTAATTCTTCTACTCAGTTACTCAGTTGAGTTTTATTCAAGACAAACTATTAACAGCAAGCAAATGTACCACAAATAGATAAAGGAACCTGTGGTTGAATTTTAATATTGGGTTTGCAGATCAGAATTCCTGAGGCATATGCAAAATATATAGGCCACAAGTTCTGATCCTGCAGGCCAGAATCCTGCTAAGGGCTAGCACTAGTTGGGATGGGATTATTTTTTTTTTTCTGGACAAAATGTTTTTTTCAATCAGAAAATTCCAATTCAAAGGCTTCTCACATTGACGAGGGAAAGGAGGAGAGATAGGGTGAGTAACCCTCAGAATACCAATCATCCTAGGGTCTTCTTAAATCAGAGCAGAGAGTTAAGTCTAAGTCTCCTACATCCCAGCTAAGTGTCTTGACTTCTGTGCCACTGGCTTTTCTGGCATCTGTCTGTCTCGGTCTCTCTCTCATTTATTATGAAAAAGGTCACATTTTTGTCTTCATGTGGAACGAAGACAAATTTTGAAACTTCAAAAACAATTTGTAAAACAGAATAATTATTTCTAGCCAGCCCGACAAAGGGTTCATAAAAAAGTTCAGAGGAGATCACAACCACGCTCTCTCTTTCTGACTAGATGGGACGAGAGTCCCATAACTTTGGGGTTGTACCATGATACGGAAAAGGTTAAAAACCAATGACATATTCTAAAAGCACACAGCTGCTGGAGGGACGAGTTCTGTAATCCTGAATGGAGCAAGTCTCCCACTGATTTTATGGGAATTTTGCTCCATTAAGGACTGCAGAACTTAAGCCTTGGTGACTAAACAACAGTTGAATCCTGTATCAATTGACGTCAATGGGAGTTTAGCTATTAACTTCAACTGGAAGCTTAACAATCAAAACTCATGTGGGAGAATTCAAAATCCATAGGATGAACTAAGGGTATTTCTACACTGCAATTAGACTCCCATGGCTGTCCCATGCCAGCTGACTCAGGCTCATTGGGCTTGAGCTAAGGGGCTGTTTAACTGCAGTGTAGACATTCTGGCTGGGTCTGAAGCCCAGGCTCCAGGAGCCTCCCACTTTGTGGGGGTCATAGAGCTTGGGCTTCAGTCCGAACCAGGATGTCTGCACTGGCTAAACAGTTAAACACTCCCTTAGCTTGAGTCAGCTGGCACATGGGTTTTTAATTGCAGTCTAGACATACCCTAAAGGTACAATCCTTGCATCAAATATGCAGGTGTATGTAGCCTTCTGGTGCAGCTTGTCTAGTATATATCTGTGTGCCAGTTGGTTTGAAAAGATACTGTATACAGCTTTCACACCCACATCTCTAAGATCAAACTTGAGCTATAAGAATATATTTTTCATAGTGCTGATAAGGCACACTGGGCCAGGTGGCAGCCTTGGTGGTCTCTCATCCTCCTTTATTACTTTGTCTTTCCTATGGAAATCCTTGAATAGTTAAAGGCTGCATTAGAAGACATTATGATCTAAAGGAGGAATGGCTTTTAGCTTTCATGTTCCTTCCTCGGGTTATCCTGTTTAACGGTTTAGATGTGGCTGCTAAGGAAAGAGCTAAGAGAAAACAGAACCACTTTTATCAGTTATACTTTCTTGCCCCCTGCTGGAAAAATCTATCAACTGAATGTGCAGAACTGAACTTTTAAAAAAAAAAAAAAAATTTCCAGAGAACATCAAAATAATTCGTTCTAAAAAATAAAAAAACAACCCTCAAACATTTCTAACCAAGAGAAGAGGAGAAATTATTTAGCAAAATTAAATGAAAACAGATGGGACTTCAGTGGCAAAAGCTATTTTTTCCCTTGTAGCTTAGATTTAAAGGGTCTAGTTTTTCCCTTGCTCTAACACTAAAAGCAGTGCAACTCCACTGAGTTCAAAGCAGTAAATCTTGATTTACACCAGTATAAAAGACTTCAGAATCAGGCTCACTCACTGCAAGTAGTCTCATGCCTACAAAAAAACCCTATAACTTTCTAAGAAAACGAAATGAGAAAAAAATCATTAGGGCAAATGGACACAAGTAATATTATGCCTAATATTTTTCTGCAGTGCATCTATATTCAGTTTGCTTGGAAGCATTCGGTTTGCAAGGGATGCATGGGGCAGTGTCATTTTCCTCCTTATGATATATCATGTTTGGTATTATGATATTACCAGTGAATAAGTGGGTGGTAAGTAGTCCATTGTCAGTAAAGAGTATATATACTTTTCGAGTTATCCACACAGTAACTTTCTTGATAACAGAGGCTCTATCACTTGTGCATCATGTATCATTATGGGAACATATTTTGTAGCTTTTGAAGATCTCTGAGAAAGTCTTTTCTCTGCATGTCGAGTTATCTTCACAATCCTATGCCTCCAATGTTCTTTAAACAAATACAGCTCCCTGTGAATAGCAGTCGCCCTTTAGAAATGCAGTGAAGTCTATTAGCCCTATCATCAGCATTCTCTTTTCCATCAAAGTCCAGTTATGGTGGATTAAATAAGTATAACTGTGTCACAAAGAAGGCAGGGTAGTTCTTTGTTAAGTATGCTGCTGGGAAGAGTCTCTCTGACTTTTTATGCCTCTTTAGGCTTTTCATACAAGCAGCAGTTCCCTCCTGTGAGTCATGAACCTTTGTAGAAAGCTTTTCTGTCATAAGTAACCTTCTGATTTCTGTTTAGTGACCTTAATCTTCAAAATGACAGGATACCTCTGTGGCGTGGAAAATTTTTCCTTTTACACTCCATCCAGTGTGAAATGATTCACATGAATAAGCGTATCATATTTAGAAAAATGGATATTTTCATTCTTTTTCAATGAATACTTTCAAAGACCAGGTCTTAGCTTGATACAGAGACAAGTGGTCATCTCTGATGTGATAAAACAGATGTAATGTAGATGTGAGCAGAACAAAATCATGTGCCCTTTTGCATTTTGCAATTGCAGAGGGATTCCTGTCTAGATTGTTCATCTGAAAGGCCTCAGTGATCCCTGACATTTATCTTACTGTTATCAGTCAACAATCCAGATCAGGCATTCTCAGCCTTTTTCATTGTGTGGACCAGATACTAGAGAGCTTGGGCTGTGTATTATCTCTCCTTCCTTTTGCAAGTATTCAGGGCATCTTCAACTCTCACTACTGGCTCCTTATCACCCCTGCTTACCATAGCAATTGCTTATGCATAGCTAAGTCCTCTCCTTTTAGCTCTTTAATGCAATGTAACCCCTGCAAACACAAAAGACAACCAGCATAATTCAACCAGCAAACTCTCTGCAGACCACCTGCGGTTCACAGTGTTCAGAATGAGAGCAATTGATCTAAATTTTGTGTGTGTGTGTATATATATATATAAAAATCTATGTAGCGGCAACATTCATGACACAATCATCTGTAAATGTCAGGCTCTGAAACACTTTTGTAAATACCTGCTCAAACATATCAACATTTCTCTCTGCCTTAAGTTCTTTCCCAAGAGGAAAAGAAATCAAAGATGAACTATTAGCAGGACTGTATAGTTCAGGGAGTTGGTAATATTATGCAGAGACTTTCATCTCTAGGATATGAGTTCAAATCCACTCCAAACCAGTAACAATCCAAGTGTCTCTGTTAGATCAATTAGATCTAAGTGACCTGTTTGAAATGAGTTTGTGTTCCAAGCCCAATTCCTATGGGAAGTGTGTTCACATCACAAAAACTAACAGCACAGCTGCCAACCTTGTTAGTGGCTTCAGCAGAAATGCCAAGGATTAATTGGGAATAAGATTGGTCTATTCATAAGCATTGACTCTGTGCATGCTCTAGGGCTGGAGTGCCCATGGAAAAAAATTAGAGGGTGCATAGCACTCACCGGCAGCGAAGCTCCCTTCCCTCCCTCCTATCTTTGGCCCTACATGATAAAGTCCTCCCCCAGTTGTGACTTTTAGGTCTGTAATCGAGTGACCAGGGAGATTCAATTCAATTACACAAAGACTTGAAAGTAGCAATATTACAACAACAAAAAAACCTCAAAAAGAGATTCCAACGAGAGACTGCTGAATTGGAATTAATTTGAAAAATGGACACCATTAAATTAGGTTTGAATAAAGACTGGGAGTGGATGGGTCATTACACAAAGTAAAACTATTTCCCCACGGTTATTTCCCCCACCCTTCCCCAATGCTCCTCACAACTTCTTGTCAACTGTTGTAAATGGACCATTTTGATTACCACTACAAAAAAATTTTCTCTCTCCTGCTGGTAATAGCTCACTTTAACTGATCACTCTCATTAGAGTGTATGGTAACACCCATTGTTTCATGTTCTCTGTGTACATATATATCTTCCTACTGTATTTTCCACTGCATGCATCCGATGAAGTGGGCTGTAGCCCACAAAAGCTTATGCTCAAATAAATTTGTTAGTCTCTAAGGTGCCACAAGTACTCCTGTTCTTTTTACACATTTTTCAATAATTCTGTGAGTTGATTTCATTATTATTATTATTAACTAGGTTACAGGTTTTTTTCAGTGTGGAAAATTGTGTGCTATTTTACAGATTGAATGACTGAATGACATAATACCCCCTACCTCCCCCAATGTCCATCACTAAGTCCGATAACTTTGTCAAGTGTCTGTCACGCAACATGGTGGTGCCTAGCCCTGTCCCATTCTTCAGAGGGACAAGGAGTCCAGGGCAGCCTGGGAGGTTAGTGGGGGGCCTGGTGCTAGCAGCAGCAAGTGACCTGGCCCCAGCCCACTCTGCTCCACCCCACCAGTCCTTGTGTCCCCCTGAAGCACAAGGCCCCCCAAAGCACGGGGTCCAGGGTGGTTGGATCCATCCTATGGATGGGACACCTCTGCTTGGGCACCACCAAAAATTACACAAACCTGCCACCCCTGGTAGGATATAGGGTGGGGTTCCAAGGTGGTGGTTAGGGATGGGGGGTCTCTGGAGGGGAAGGTCAGGAAGCAGGGGTGATGGATAGGCATGGGAGTCCCAGGGGTCTGTCAGGGGGCAGTAGATATGAGAGTTGTGTAGGGAAGGCGCCACCCCCTATAATTTTGCAACCCCGATGTGGCCCTCAGGCCAAAAAGTTTGCCCACCCCTGCCCTAATGTCTCAAAAAAAAAAGTGGCTTTGTGTTTTAATTTAATCGCATGATACACTCTATAGAGAAAGCCCACATTTGCTCACAGCATGTGTCCCCACTACTGCGGCGCTGCATTACCATTGGTCCTCCCCTCCCCCTCCAACTACTATTCTAGAAAATTCTTTGACCTATATAAACGGCCGCGTCAGGCGTGCCCAGCGTAGCATCTAGTTTGTCATTTTTGTCACATGTACTCTACTGAAATAGCATAACAAGCCACCTATGGCTTTATGTTTTATTTCAATCATATTATACCCCCTTTTAATTTTAGAATATGGATCAGTTTGTTGTTAAGATAAGAAAAGGAGCAGACAAACTTAATTATAATGAATGTGCTGATAGTAGCGCAAATACCTCAGACCCCTCGGTTAAGAACTTACATGAAGATAATGCTGCCACTAGTTCCAGTGTGTGCAATAAACTGAGTAATGACCAACAGAAACAGACTTTGTCTCTTAGGGTACGTCTACAGTGATCGATCTATCGGGGATCAATTTATCGTGTCTAGTGTAGACGCGATAAAAATCGATCCGCGATCTCTCTGCTGTCTACTCTGGAACTCCACCGTGGCGAGAGGCGGGAGCAGAGTCAACAGGGGAGCGGCAGCAGTGAACTTGCCGCTGTCCTCACGGGCAGGTAAATCGACCTAAGATATGCCGACTTCAGCTACACTATTCGCGTAGCTGAAGTTGTGTATCTTAGGTCGATTCCCTCCAGCGTAGACCTAGCCTAGTTCAGGTCAGTGTAGTTCCTATTCAAAGCCATCAGACATTCCATCTGATGACCCGGTCTGTGATATTCCAAAAAATAGATTAGAATGCCGATCTCTATTATCTAGAGGTCCTTATTAGCCTAGATTGAGCATGTTTCCTAGAAGTAACATAGGGAATAAATGAAGACTTTTCAGTCCGATTGGTATGAAAAGTATAGGTGGTTAGAATATAGCCCATCTAAGGACGCAGAATTTTGCTTTTAATGCCATTTTTTCTCCTCTAATGATGTAGCAAACAAAGGTCACACTGATCCAGCATTTATTGATAAGGGATTCAGAAACTGGCATAGGGCTAACGAATGTTTTTAAAACCACCAACCGTCAAAATCTCATGTGTCGAGCTGTTCTTCATGGTCAAGTTTTAATGAAGGGAAACCTATTGATGTATTGCTGGATGAGGGCAAGCAGGCTTCTCTGTCTAAACAAGAAGAAGAACGGTGCCATAAACAAAGTGTAATGGAGCGACTGATTGACATTGTTCTGTGTTTGGCAAAAGGTGGGAGACCATTCAGGAGTCACAATGAAAAAGCTGACAGATTTGAGAAAGGTTTATTTTTAAATCTTGTCAATATGCTCCAAAAATACGATCCCGTAACAGCAAAGCATGTGCAACAATCTCCTCAAAACGCTACCTATCTGAGTAATCGCATCCAAAATGATTTAATTGTGGCCTTGCACAATGTTGTGTAACAAAAGATTGTGTCTTCAATAAATGGACAAATGGTCTCAATAATTGCCGACGACACTACTGACTGTGGACACCATGGAAAGATGTCCATTGTGGTGTGGTATCTTGACAATGAAAAACATAGTCCATTTGAACATTTTGTGTCTGTTCAGAGACTATTAACAGTGGATGCTCAGTCTATTTTTGACCAGCTAAATGACGTCCTTGGCATTCTTAAAATTGACTGGTCATCAGTGATGTCTGTCTGTTTTGATGGTCCATCTACTATGTCTGGATGTACTGCGGGAGTTCACATGAAATTAAAAGAAAGAAGCAGTGAAATACTCTATGTACACTGCTATGCGCATTGTTTGAACCTCATCCTGGTAGATGCACGCACTTCAAGTAATCAAAACAGAACTCTGTGTGTGTGTGTGTGTGTGTTATTCAGACTCTTTATGCCTTCATGGAGAGGAGTCCTGTGTAACATACAGTAATGGAGAAGAAGTAGGATCCCAGCTGAAGACTTTGAAATCACTATCAAACACAAGATGGGCATGCAGAGCAGAAGCAGTAGCTGCCATAAAACAAAACTACTCCATCATTTTACAAGCTTTACAAGAGATTATCGAAACAACTCGCCTTGCTGATGTTGAAATAAAAGCCAGGGGCCTTATCCATGAAATAAATTCATTCAAGTTCATCTTTGCCCTTCACATGATGCACCCTATTCTCCAGCTGATGGTAAAAGTGGGTAAGGCTCTTCAGGCTCCAGATCTCAACTTACTTACTGCAATGACAGGAATGAAAAGATTGTGTAACTCTTTGGCTGCGATGAGAAGTGGCCCAGAATATTTTCAATGACAGTGTGAAAATGTGTGTAGAGGATGATGTATCGATTCCCCCAGTTAAGAAGAGAAAAAAGTCGGAGATAATAACTTCATTTTACCCACTCCTAGACTGAATGATTACCGGCATTGACAGCGATTTGAACAGGAGACTTTTAAAATTGCGACTGCAATGGGAAAACTGCTGAGCTTAGACACTGGCAGGGATGATATGAGAATCATTGCCAACAAATATAAAGTGTCCTTGGATGACTTGGAAGCTGAAGTCGGATTGCTTCAGGGTTATGATGGATCTGTTCCTAAAGGTAGCACTACGAACACTACCAGAGAGTGGCTTCACTGGCTACAGGAATCAGATGGGTTCTTCCATGTTGCAGGCCTTTTACAAATCTATTAAATGCCTTGCAGTCTTATCTGTTACAAGCTGTTCATGTGAAAGAGCCTTTTCAAAACTAGCACATGTAAAAAACAAACTAAGAAGTAAAATGTCCCAACAGCGCCACATCTCACTCATGATTTTGAACATAGAACAAGAATTGGCTTCGTCAGTTAATTACAATGATGTGATTAAGGAATTTAAGTTCATAACACCTGGTGAGCGACGTCTCATTCTTTAGAACAGGAAGATAAAGAAACTTTAATCTGTTTTGGTCAATTTGGGTTAGCTCATTATCTGGTTAAAGATAAAGAATATGAAAATTGACTAGCTTTTTATATGCCTGGTTTTCACTACAGCAAAAATTTGGTATTTTGTGTCTCATTTTTTAAGTAAAGTTTAGTTGTTAATATAAAAAAAATTGTTTAGTTAAGTTTTAGTTTCTTTAATTTGTTTGATGAATAAAAATAATGTCCTTTATGATTGAATATTCAATAAATGTTCGCCTTTAAAAAAAAAAATCCCTGGGTGCACATCCTAATGAAATGAGCTGCACACACCCATGAGTACAATTGGTCAGTTTACATGCAATAAGATGGGATTCATTCCTTTCATACTCTCAAACCTTCAGACTCAGCCTGGTATCTGAAAGTCAAGCTATGTTTTTCTGGTTCTGGCACATTTTCAGCGCTCTTCCTATGTTTTGACTGCTGTTTAGAATAGAGTGAGGATACGCTTCCTGTGCCCTTCTCCATCACTTTGCATGCTTATGCATAACAATCTAGTCTTAAAAGTGTATGAATTTGTTTTTTAATCCAAGCTGCTTCTTTGCTGAGTTTTTGGGGCTCTTCAGGTTAGTTTTCCATCTGGAGCAGAAATCAGTGATTACAGAGTCAGGTATTTTCTTCATGAAAATACACGATTCTTGTTCTTTCAGACAGAAGCAGAAAAAAACACCCTCATCTTTCTCTCCCTGGAGAAACCTTGACTCAGGTACCTCTATCCCCAGAAGCAGCTGCCATGTGCCTGTCTCTCTCCATGCCTCACATATTCTGCTTAACACACATTCACCGCTCTTCCTGTCTCTGAGGATTGAGGTTTACACTGGGAAAACCATTAATCCATGGATTCTTACCAAAAACTAGCATGACCTGGAAATGCACCTACCTTCCTTTCCAGCAGCCGTTCTGCAACACAAAAGGAACCTCAGAGCTTCCGCTGCCACACCAAGGAGAGTTCTTTAACCCACATAGTACCCTTAACAACACTCTGAGTATAGCGACTACATGGCATCTATAGTTCTGTGGGGAGTATCACGCTGAGTGCTTATACATCAATTACACCTAATGAGCAAGCCATTAGCATCTTTTGCCATAACAGCCCCTAAGCAAAGGCCTCATCTACACCACAAAGTTTTAGCAAGAAAACTTTTGCTCTGACAACATAGCTTTGCATGAGTCCACAGTCAATTCTGAGCCCTGCGGACAAATCCCCAGCTTTAGCTGGCAAAGTTATACTGGCTGCCTGAGTGACAGAAGCCTCTATCATATAGTTCTACCAGCACAGTGCCTGTATGCACATAAAGGTACCTGTACCAGTATATGCAGTCCTCCTGCAGCAATCTCATGATGTAACTGTCGCTGCAGCAGTGACCACTCTGATTGAATTTTTGAATCTACTGACCAAACATCATAGTGACCAGAAGTGCCCATTTAAAATCCCCAGCATGTTTCACAAATGCATCTTTCCCTTCCACCTATTCAAGCACACCAATGTAAAAATGGCTCCAGCTTACCCTTGTGCTGCTGCTTGGTCCAGGAGGGAAGTCCTAAATTTCCTCAACCTGTGGGAGAGAGGGGCAGTAATGTGTACAGGCCCAGCTGCAGCATTGCTGCAGGAATAAAAATGTGTGCACTAACATTGCAAAGGCCTAGAGAAAATGGGGTTCAGCAGGGAGGAAGGTCAATGCCAAGTAAAGTGGGAGGAGCTGCAAAAGCTTTATCAGAAGACAATGGAGCACAGTCTGAAATCTGGTGTTGCCCCCAAGCCCTGCCCCTGTTGTGACTAGCTCTACGACAAACTGAGCCAGGATTACCACACCATTCCCCTTCCCAAGAGTGACAGTGGACACCTCATGAACTGCAGTGAAGGGCACCTGGAACTGATGATGGAGGAGATCATGGAGGATGGGGACACAGCGTGTGCTGAGCTAACCGATAGCAAGTTGTAGAAGATATAGAGACTATCTGGATCTTATTCTAGTTTCTTTGTCCACTAAGAAGCATGTTATCATTTTTAGTTGTTAATCAGTTTTGAATTTGGTGCTGGTCAAATATGCCAGACTGCACTGCCCCGGAGAATGAAGTGATGTCTTAGAACGGATGCAGCATGAGCAGTGCCAGTTCAAACTTCCACCACTTCCCAGCCAATCTGTCTGAACCTTAATGTGGAGAAAGTAGGTCAATTCTGGTGTGATTTATGTTAGGGTAATTGTACGGAATTTTGACTGAGTTGAACACTGGTTAACCAGGAACCAAATTTCTCCCATGTTCCAAAATAAAAGGGTAATTTAGTCTCCACTCTCATTCCACAAATGGCCTTTCTCCAACACTACCTTCAAGAATGCCAATTACTGTCATCTTTAGTGGTGACTTTCATTATGTGGACACCCTTTCATTAACAATGGAATGGAGGCTGTAGAGATACGTTTGCGGGAGATTGTAATTTAGAGACGCTCCCTCATAAGGGACAGTTTTTTGAATATAGGAATTAAGAGATGTGTCCTGGAAGTTGGGGATGAGAACACAGTGTAGCTGTGTGCAGCAGTTCACCATGGAAGCTTTCTCTAGTTTGTGTTATTAAACATTTTATTCCTGTGTCATTCCCTGGTTTGTTGTTTAAAGAAGCCCAAGATCATTACATGGTGTCAGAAATGCTGAATGAGAAGGAGAATACAGTCTTTTCGAAGTTACCTCCTGTGTCTGAAACTGAAAGCTGGGGCAAGGGAAGCACATGGAGCAGCAGATGCTAAGGAGGTGGGGGGGAGGAGGCAAAAATGGATGTATTGCACTCATCGTCCACTCTGCAATTGTCAAGCAATGTTGTAGAGAACTGGAAAGAATTCAGACAGAGATTTGAATTGTGTTTAGCAGTCACAGGGGCAGAGGAGAAAAATAATGAAGTAAAATCATCAATCTTTTTGCATATTATTGGGGAGGAAGCGTTGGATATTTGTTACAACTTTACGTTTGAAAAAGGTGAAAGCATGAAGTTAAGTAAAATGCTGACGAAATTTGAGGAAGACTGCATGCCAAAAAGGAATAAAACCTTGAGAGAGAATTTTTTTACATCCATGCAAAAAACTGATGACACCATTGAGCAATATGTCACAGAATTAAGGAAACTTGGTAAAACCTGTGACTTTGGTGAGCTGACAGAGTCTCTGGTCAGAGATAGCATCATTTGTGTCATTAAAGACAATGTGTTAAGAGAGAGAGACTGCTTGGTGAATGAGACTTAACTTTCGAAAAAGCTCTCCAGATATGCAGGGCAGCAGAAACTGTGAAAGCACAAGCCAAAGAGCTAAATTCACCAGAAGGGGTTAGTATAAAAGAATAAAGCCAGAATAGGGTCAAATCAAAGACTCACTATGAAAACCACTGCTAGGAGGGAGACTGGGTACAGACAGTCGTGTGGAAGGTGTGGATCACAGCACAGCCCCAAAGAGTGTGTTGCTTTTGGGAAATTCTGTCATACATGTGGGGAAAATAATCATTTTGCAAAATGCTGCAGATCCAAAATGTAGAAGAGTCAAGTGCATTCAGCTGAAGTCAACCTTTTTGAGGAGTTTTTCATAGATGCACTGGGATCAGCGAGCCTGATGAGATGGACTGGATACTGCCTATGACAGCAAATGGAACAATTATTCCACTGAAATTGGACAAAGAAGCTCAGGTTAATATTCTGTCTGAACAAGATGATGAGACCCTGAAAATAAGACCAAAACTGGAACCAACAAAAATAAAAGTAATTGATTATTCTGGAACAAATATACCAGTGACGAGGAGGTCCATTGCTAGCAACAATTGTAAAAGTACCATTTACAGGCTCCTCATCATTGCAGTGCCAAAGGAGGTGACACCAATTTTAGGCCTGACAGCATGTGAAAAACGGGTGCTCTCATACGAGATTATATTGAACCTGGCTATGGGGCACTTTGGGAGTGAATATCTTGATCTGTTTCAAGGGTTAGGTTGCTTGCAGAGTGAATACAATCCAGATAAACAAGCAGGTCCCTCCAGCTGTCCTTCCATGTAGAAAGTTGCTATTTGCATATCGTGATCACCCATTTCTTAACCCAAGTGATAGCGTGTGCCTGAGCACTCACACCTCTCATATTTGGTGTCAAAGGGGTACCATTAAAGAACAGCTGTATCCAAGGTCTTATATAGTCCAGACAGACCAAGGGGACACATCTCACTGCAATGAAACAGATCTAAGAGTAATCCCAGAAAGTTCCAAAACAATGACAGTAGAGGTGGACTCTGGCATTTCCCAGCTGATCATTTATCATCAACAGCAAGAGCAGAAACTCTCAAGGAACAAGAGAACAACTTAGACTCTAATGAAAGGCTGATACTGAGAAGATCAGAGAGGGGGGATTAAACATCCTGAAAGACTCAAGACTTGGTAAGAGGTATTTGAAGGAAAAGAGTGGTAGAGTGATGTGGTGGTAACCTCTCCTCTCTAGTTAGTTGACACATGGGGTTTACGGAAATCTACTAGATGGGTTGAGAATGTAATGCATGTGTTATCAGATAGCTAACTGTTTTTCTATATGTATATTAGAGCCATTTTTTTAAAGACAAGATGTAGAGATATGTTTCTAGAAGATTATAATTTAGAGATGCTCGCACAAAAGGGACAGTATTATGAATACAGAAATTTAGAGATATGCTCTGAAAGCTGGGGTTGAGAACACAGCATAGCTGTGCGCAGCAATTCACCACAGAAGCTCTGACTGGTTTGTTGTTTAATAAACCCCAAGATCATTAAAGAGACCTCCAGCAAATTTCACTTGATCCAGTGAACAACCACCAGCTAGAACCAACTTTCAGTCCTATTGATGTGTACTGGATTCAAAATGGTAATCTAGTGATGAAAAATTCTGTCCCATTACAATCCTTCCCTCCCACCCCACAAATAAATTCTTATCTTGGTGTACAAGAATTTCTCTATGGTTGCTGGACAAATTTCTTTTTAAGCAAAAGTTTTAACTCAGATCATTATCAGCTACATGTTTAAAACAGAGTGACTGTTGTATGAGTCATTTCTAAATTAACGTGATTATTTTAAAAAAACATGACATACTCAAGTGAATTTTAATTCTTTCTGCTGCACAAACGATTTTAAAAGATTACTGCCTTGCACATTTTTAGGAGGGATCTAATCATGCTAGCTACAAATTTCATGCAACCACAATAATTTTTAATCTTTCCACACTGCACATACCTAGCATTCAAATGTCTTCCTTCAAATGTCAAAGTAAAATTAATATTTATTACCATACCTATGAACTAGCGCACTTACAAAGCTGAAGTTCAGGAAATTTTCTACTAAACGTTTTTGCACATTGTCAGTTAAATGTATTTTCTAGAGTTACTGCTATGCCCCAGTGACTTGGAGAATTTCTGTAGCACTTTGTGGCTGGTTTGGCTAGGTTACACAGCAAAAATTTCCCAGGGTATTGAGAAGGAGTTTCTAAATTCCAGTGGTAGCTTTTCTCCATTGGTTAGGTTAGACTCACAGACTCATAGGTCAGAAGGGACCGATATGATCATCTAGTCTGACCTCCTGCACAAAGCAGGCCACAGAACCCTACCCATCCACTTCTATAAAAACCCCAAGCAGAGAATCCACCAGCAAGTGACCCATGCCCCACGCTGCAGGGGAAGGCGAAAAACCTCCAGAGCCTCTGCCAATCTGCCCTGGAGGAAAATTC
>NC_133769.1:268316449-268319359 GCF_003597395.2 Chelonoidis abingdonii
CTGCTGCATTTCTGACCCTTTTATGTTTGTAACAGGGCCCTCGCCTCTGGAGCACCTCTGAGTGAGGGGGAATATCCCAGTCATTTTCTCCCTCCTGTCACCCCATGCAAGTTGCCACCAGACCTTACTGGGTCTTCAGTGGCTTGGCACTCCAGCCCAGACACAAAGTCAAAATGAACCCCTTCCAGTGAATGAAAGAGTTCAGCAACCAGTTAGAGTCTTTTCCCCTTGCCAGGATCTTCAACTCCAGCTCTGGGCCCTTGAAATTCAGCCCTCCCAAATAAGCCCTGTCCCCTTTTGCGGTTTGCACTGCCTTATCTGTGACCAGTAAGGGAACCCAGGCCTGCCCAACACTGCGTGTTCCAGCTCAGGGACCCTATACACAGCAGCCACCTACTGCTCACTTCAATCCCAGGCTGCTATTTCCCTGGGCCTCTTCCTACCTTTTATCTCCAGCCCTATGTCAGGGCCAGCGACCTCAGGTCCTTCTCTGTCTCTAGGCCAGAGAGGAGCCCCCTTCTTCACTCTTCTGGTCCCAGTCAGCAACTGATCTGGTGTGGTTAGATGTTTGTGTGTGCGTGTGTTGTCTCTGTGTTCTCCCTGTGTGCTGCCCCAGTCCTGCGCAGACAGCCAGTACTGCAGACCTCAAGTGAACCACCCAATGACCGCAAGATCCATTAAGGAACAAAGGCACCAGTCCAGGTTTGTTGTTGATGAAGCATGGTACTAGAATCTCGCAGACTCTACTGGTCACTAATATATGTATGCCCATAACAATGGACCAGCTCAGTGAATGGTGGGACTTTCTGCTCCTCTCTAGGCCAGACAAAGACACTCCATCTGAGATACACCTTTATACCCCGATACAAACAAGTTAGTATTGGTCCTCTAACATAGTAAATTACTGCCTCCTGACATGGCTAGTTATCACCCATCCTTTGTACATATTGGTTTGATTGAAACATCTTTATTACATACTGTCATCCTGACCTTATCCTTTAGGAGGGGGTCAGTGTGTTCCTGTTATCCTTGGAGATTGTTTTTGTATCATCCTTGATATCAGGATGTGTTTGCATGAGTACTCTGTGCCTAGCACTTCTTAGGAATGTATATTTCTGCAATATCAGTCCTGTTCTTGCTAGATTCTGTGAGCAGGTCCTCCCTCTTGCTCACAGCTTGTCTTTGCTTTATATCAGTAAAGCTTTGACTACTACGTTAGCTCAGGCCTCAGACCTCAGGCTAACATAGGTGCTGACTCTGTGGGAGCACCCCTGGAAAAAAAATAGTGGGTGCTAAATCAGCTGTGGCAGCCGCAAATCAGATCTTGGGCAGGCGGGGCCCGATCAACTCTTTAGCAGCCACCGGATTAGCTATTTCCAGCCAATCAGCTGTAGCACAGCCACCTATCAGCTGTTTGGGAGGGAGCCAATATGAGCTCTTTCTCATCGCGTGGCTGCAGTTCCTAGCCTAACTCTCACTGCAGGTAAAAGTGGTCCCTTTCCAGGGCAGAGGGAGCAGGGCATCATTTAGAGAGGGCAGAGGGAGCTTCTGCTACTCCCTCAGTTTCCTATCGCAGTGGAGTGCAAACAGGAAAATGAACTGCTGCTCTGTGCTGTCACCGGAGGAACTCGAAGCCCTTAGCTGTGAGCTGAACAAGAAGTTGCTTTGGCTGATAGGGCTGTCCCTGAGGAGCTGGATCAGCAGCTCCTCCCTCCCTCTGGGCTATGAGAAATATAAATTCCCAATTGTGCAGGCTGCTGCTGCTCCTCCACAGTTGGGAGCTGGAGAGCTTTCTGTATAGTTCTGTCTGCCCCCACCCCTTTGCACACACAGGAAGTCTTTAATGTGGTTCCCAAACGCTCCCTCAGGCTGGGCAGCAGAGAGCCTCTGTGCCTCAGGGTATGGCTACACTTGGAGATGTGCAGTACTGGGAGTTACAGCTGCAGTGTGGCCACATTTTCAGCATTTGCAGTGCTGTTGGGAGTGGTGCATTGTGGGCAGCTATCCCACAGAGCACCTTGTCCCATTTTGGCGCTGTGGGTTGTGGGAAGGGGACGGAAGGGTGCGGGTCATTCCGCTTCCTGTTCCAACACCCCGTGGTGCATCACTTCACATCCCAGCAGTTTGGCGCCATTGTGAGTCTGCAGCGCGATTTCTGTCGGAAATGGAGCCCGAAAGCATGGTAGTGATCTGCTGCATCTGACTGACTGCACACAGCCATTGGCGCGCCGAGCTTATCAGCTGCTGTGATTCTTTCTTGTAGCCAATTCCTTCTCTGATTTGTTCCTCAAACTGATAACATTTAGTTATCCAGTCGCAGCGCTCATTAGTCTCTCTGGCATACTTGATCTCTACTGCTTTACCAAATCTTTCTTTGCTTCTGTTCTCTTCTGTCCTTCATCGTCTGTGATAGGCCGATATTCCAGGCATTAAAAAAAGAAATGGAAACTTTATTTAAGGAGCGCATTGTTTATAATACAGTGACAGGAGTTTTGAGTATTTAGCAATATTTACACTAGCAAACAATTAGCGAAGAGGCACACAGCGAAGACTGGGAGTAATTGGGAATGAGTGATTATGAAATCTGCGCGGCTCACTGGGGGAGGCAGTGCGAGGCTCTGATAGCTTGTTCTGTGAATGTTGAAAGCAGCATGCAGCTAGGAAATACGCTACTGACACACCACTCACATTTCACAGCATACTCTGGACCATCTACCGTGGCTCTTCCTGGAAGGGAGCTGCTTGAGTCAGGACTGGGTTCTGTGCATTGGGAAACGCAGAGAGAACCTGGGACGGGCTGACCTGAGACTATCCTACATTTTCAGCCATGATCGTTTTTCCTGCCAAGATCTCGCTGTTGCGCCTGGGAAGAGCAGAGGCTTCTGAAGCATGGGTTCCGTCCTGACCCTG